>NC_057687.1:3421366-3483866 GCF_014466175.1 Vespula pensylvanica
AAGTTAAGATAGATATTAGAATCGGTATGATACTTAGTTTTCCGATACCGATCGGAATCGCATTCGCTTGTATCGCAGCTCTTGCAGTTGTCGCAAGGTCCACCATCATTGATCTTTTAATTAGCTAAATATTGTTTTTCTCTTCAATTGTAGCAGGACTGAGATGCAATAATAATGATCTCTCAGTTAAGAACTTTCAATGAAACAATATATATCTTTCAATGGTTAATAATCCTTCGCTTTTATCAATATGTGTAATAATACTTCTTACAATCAGGATTAATAGGCAAAAATCTATTGGATTTTTTGAAGTTATTTTGATCCTATTTCAGATCATTTTTTACCATTTTTTATCATATACTTTTCAAATATTTGAGACATTAAACGTTCAATGACTACGTTTTCATCGATTTACTTTTTTACTCTTCATAAGTTATCCTAACAAACCAGTAACACGCGAATGAAATAAAATCTGAAACACAAATTCGAAAAATTATGAAGTTTTGTAAATATTTTTTGTAAAAATGTTTTCTTCTAAAGCACTATTTGTCTTTATTGCGCATTTTTAAATTAACCTTGTTGAAAACATCCTTTTTTCATATTTTTGAATTTTTCGAATTTAAAAAATTCTTTATTCTTCCGGATTTAAAAAATTCAATAGATAAAATTTAATATCAAACATGTTTATTGTTAATATTGCGAAGCAAAATTGCATGAAAATGTGGAATATATCGTACAGTTTTGTACGTTCCAAATTATTTTGATTTATTTTCATTTTAACCATATCGTAAATGATTATCAATAAAATAATCTATAATAATGAAATATTTTATGAATTTTACGGGCCTTTTTTTTTTAAATGTTTGTAATATCTACACGTATTCAAATTTATTCTTTACTTTATGTAAATATAATCGCCGTAAAATATCGTCAAAATGTTATCACCGAAATATCACTTCGTTGTAAATTCTGTTGGAAACTTCCATCGTTATCGGCATCCAGTAATATATTACAAGCTAGTAATTTAAATGCAAAACATTCTTTATTTATATAAAAAATTTTCATACTTTTGTAGTTATTTTTGTAATTTTTTGTAATTGCTTAAGAAAAAATGTTTCATTATAAGTGACACTTGAACAAGTTTTTTCATTATAAGCACAATTAAGTTTGTTTAAGTTATTTCATATATTTTCTTGTTAAAGTTATTTAATGCATTTCTAACGAATTTGGAAAATAGCAAAAAAAAATTTGAACAGAAGGACATAACTTCAAGGACGTTTTTCAGACGTCCTTTATCAATGAAAACAAATATCAAAGAAATAAAATTAGATTTAGAAGGAAATATGCATAAATATCAACGAAGTTTTTGAATTATCTGATTTGAATGTTTCCGTATCAGTTAGAAAATTTTAAACCTAACTTGTGAGTACGTAGTTAGAGCTAGTAAATATCATACAATATAATTTCAGAAAGTCGATGGCTTCCTTGACTTTTTTAAGTTAACATTAAGTGACAATCGGTGTAATTTTCTATAAGTTTCTTATTTTTCTCAAAAAGAAATACTCACGAATTAAATGTCTGCGTTATAAAGTAAAAATCGGTTAGAAATTGGAAATTAGAAATTAAAACACAATTCGAATGCTTGAACAAAATTTCTTCGTTAGAGAAAAATATCACTATTTCCACTATATATCACAACAATAAATTATTTAGATAATATTCATCCGCAACAATAAATCAATTATTTTCGAAAATGATATTTTTTAGTAGAGTATTTCACATGTCCTGTTCAAGTAATTGACTGTATGAAATGAAATGATAGACTAAAGTTATTTATATAACGGTGGAAAGTATAAATGTTGAGTATATTACCTTTATATAATATAGTGATTGTAGATCGTTCTTAAAATCCTTCAAGGTCAAACAATCACAGTAGCCTTTAATACGAGTTTATTTCTTTTTCCTTTTAACCCTCTGGTTATCTACTATAATCGCTTTGCTTACCGAATTCATTATAATGTAGATCAAGGAGTACAAGTATTCATAATTACTTTTTATTTATTGTATGTATTCTTTTATTATGCTGAGTTACTTTAAATTCATTTACAAGTAGTTCCATTTATATTGAATATTCTTGGCAACTAAAGGTTTCAAGTCTAACGAATCGGTCAATTTTCCAAATTTTACTATAATTCTGTGGAAAGATGGTAAAATAAATTGTATAAAAAAAGATTTTGTGTAAACAATATCGCATTTTCTTAAATAATACAATAAAAATCTTATATGTGCGCTCTGTTGTATTTAATATATATTTAAGTATATGAATACATATATATTTATATAATATATATATATATATTTAATATATATTTAAATCATTTATTAATTTCCATATAGTCAGGTGAATATAATTTTTTTTATAATTAGCATATTCAGTTTTTTTGTTACTGTTTAAATCAATGAGCACACATAACCATATTCTATCAATAATTTCTGTTTTTTTTTCTTTATCTGTTTAATCTGAATTATAAATTATTATTAGTAGTTTTATATTACGTAAAAACAACTGTCCATACTGAAACAGTTTAACATAAATACACATTTTACTTGATAAAATGCATAATAAAGAATTAGCTTTCATCATATAATATATATCATATATTATCGATGTAATGTATCGAATATATATCGATTTAATGTATGTATTATACTAATTTAAATACGTTATTTTTATGGTTTTTTATTAAGTATGTCATAAAAGGATAAATAAAACTTTATTAATATGTCATAACTAGGATAAAATCATACGTATCGAAAAAAACGGTTTATTGTATAAATTGTATACACATTCTATACGCATATCTACAATTCTAAATATCTTTCTTTTCTATCTACTATTTATTAGTATATAAAGTAATGAAAATATTTTCTACTATATTTGTAAAGTGATAATATTTAATTGTCAAACGTTTTCTATGAAATAAGTAAACAAAGATACTCCGATGAAATGTTGAAAATCTAAATTGAGACATAATATTTACATAATCCTATATAATATTACTTATATTTATATTGAACCCAAATACCAGAAAGCGATTTGAATATTTTTAATCGTCGCAATAAATACGATATATTTCTTCTTCTATGTTATAAAAGCAAGTAAGCTTCCTATTAAAGAAGCATCCTGGTTTATAAGAACTTAAAGTTCACTTTACGATTGTTAGTTACTTTACTTCTAAAGCTCATCCTTTCCAAGCCAGTCCTTTTTTATCATATCTGCTCCTTTCTCAGCTATCATTAACGTTGGTGCGTTTGTATTTCCACTGATAATTTGCGGCATTATAGAAGCATCGACAACTCTTAGTCTCTGAATGCCATGTACTTTGAGACGAGGATCGACGACTGCTGTAGAATCACCAGTAGGGCCCATTTTAGCTGTACCAACCGGATGATAAAATGTTGCTGCTGTGTTACTTAAGTTGCAATCCCAATATTCCATAGTATCTGGTTCAGTATTACGACAATTGGGTATATCGTAGTGACGTAAGTTTATTCCATTGTTTTGGAAAATTTTGGTCTTTACTAACGACTTAACAAAATCTAGAGACTTCAGAAGAATCTTTCTGTCCGATTGATCGGCAAAATAATTCGCATAGATCTTAACTTGATCGGCAGGATCGGAACTACGTAATTTAATTTCACCCGTACTCTTTGGTTTCAACAAAGCCGGGCATATAAAGACGATGTCTGTCTCCATAATAATTTTACTCATGTTCTCGATTAGTTCGTCTAAAACGTCAAAGGCTTTCAAAAGCACTTGGAGTTTATCTACCTGCCATCTTGGTACGTGAGTAAAGAGAATCTCTATTTCGGGATATTTCGATTGTGGATCAGTTAGGTTAAGAAACGCAATTAGCTCGACACCACCGATCGTGCTCAATTCACCAGATCCTTTCATCAGATAATCATAAGCTATGTCCATTATATACGATGGTGATGGTGGTGAGTTCGTGTGATTAATGTATGCCAGTTGAATTCCTAACCATATTACGTGATCCTGAAGATTTTTTCCAACGGGTAAATCAGTCACCAGAGGTATTCCTATTTCACTTAGATGATTTGCTGGTCCAATTCCAGAAAGCATTAAAATCTGAGGAGTTGCGATAGTGCCAGCTGATAAAATTATTTCTTTTGATGCCGTCACGTCGACTTGCTCGCCATTTTTTAAGCTCACTCTAACCCCAGCAGCTTGATTATCGTTCATAAGGATCTTGTCTACCCTGGCGGACTTCATCACGTAGAGATTCTTTCTATCCTTTATCGGTGAAAGAAACGCTTTTGCTGCGTTTACTCGACGAGACATATCAATAGTTCCCAAAGCCTTCGCATACCCAATATAATCTTCTTCGTAAAACGCTTCAAGAATTGGTACACCAAGTTCGCGAGCAGCGTTTATAAAGATCTCTTGTATGTTTGTTTCGGAATAATTGTAACTTCTAATATTCATAGGACCACCCTTAGCGCAATGTTTGTCTCCCCACTTATCTATGTATTCTTGAGGACAATCGATCGATTTTTTAAAATATGGTAACACTTTCTCGTAACTCCAACCTTCGTTACCAAGATGTTCCCATTCATCGTAATCTCGATCGTTTCCACGAACGTATAACATTGCATTTATCACACTGCTACCGCCTAGAGCCTTTCCTTTACCCCATTTGCAATTTTTGTTTTTCATACTTTGACAAAATCCTTCCTGCGATTCGATATCATAACTATAATCTTCTTCGGATCCCTGAATCATCAAAATCGCTCCAGGAACGTTTGATAATACCGATGGATCTTCGCCAGCTTCGATCAGCAATACATCCCAATTGCTTATCTCTGTTAATCTGTTTGCTAAAACCGATCCAGCGGTACCACCTCCTACTATTACGAAATCAAATTCCCTTTTCGAATTTATAATCTCATTCGTACGATCTTTCGGGTATTCATTACTAACGTTCAGAGAGCATTGAGCAACGAGCAGCGTTCTTAACAGTTGCGTGAATAAAAAATTAGAAGTTCCTTGCACCGCAGATGCAGAAGTTGCAGAAAGACAAAATTCCATTTTTTTCTTCTTCTTTTTTTTTTGTTTTTAGATTTTTCGTTCCTCAACTCGATTCCACGAGCTTTAATCTAAAAAATATTGCACAGAAAGTATGAAATGTTGAAGGCAATTTTTTTTTATATATATTTTTATTATTTATTGTATTTATTTTTATCTTTTCTTCTTTCTTTTTTCTTTTTTAGAAAAGCAAGAATTCTATTGACCGTGACACACTTGTCTCGCGAACTTATCCTTCAATGTTACTTTACTTTCTCTGTCTATCCTTTGATGAAATTGATTTAGCTAATTGTAAGAATAACAATCCAAATAGTGACAATTAGAATACGTCAGTAGATAATGTCAATTAAAATAATTATTGCAAATGTAAGCCCATGAAATAAATAATAAATCACTATTACTTACCGATGTTTCCTTGATCAGCAACCGCCAACAAATGCTTGATCGTACCCAGATACTGGTTCAGGAATAAATCTTGGTGATATTCCCCACTTTGATTTAAAGATCAATTTACGATTCTTCGTTTTTCTGGTCACTTGATCTTCCCGATTCTTTATTTCTGCAATTTTTTTTTTTCATTGGAGCGTATCCTTTTACCTGTCCGACCATGTAACCACAACCTTTCCTATACTAGATTATGCATCATATCTTTGACAAACAATATCGAATTACAGGTATATAGTATTCATTTTATACGATATTCAATAATATCAATTTCATTATATCGACCAAATGTACATACATACCCAGAAACAGAAACACATACACGTACATATTGGTATATATATGTTTTTATATAGAATGTATATATATATAGTATATTCTATGTTGTCCAATACAATCGCTCTCTATTATTAGCAACAAAATGTTTCTTGAAATGTTTTCTTATTTACAAAAAATTTTCCTTTAATACCTCGACCTTATCGATACTTGCCAAAGATATATGTGTATGTGTATATACACACAAAATAACATATGTATCTCTCATTACGTCATTTTATTTTTTTTTCCTCTAACATCATTCATATTGAAGTATTGTTTACTATATATAATGTCCATATTTAAATTAATATATACAGATATGGAAAATTGTTAGAGTATAAAATAAAACTCATAGATAGGGAAAAAAAAGTAATCGTTTATTAAGAAATTTTGTGAAAAAATCACGTGTAAATTAATTATGTGATTACCACGAATTGATAATCATATTGGATGCCTTTTCAGCTACCATCATTATAGCAGCGATCGGATTAGCATTGGGTAAATATGGAAATATGGAAGGATCGGCAACACGAATGTTTGGTACACCATGTACTCGTAATTGCGGATCGACGACGGCATCAGCATCGGTTGCTGGTCCCATTTTGCAGGTACCGGCTTGATGATTTTCGGGTCCAGTCTTAGCTCGTATATAACACTCCCAATATGCGTCCGTGCCGAAGTGATATCTTGAAAACATTTTGATGTTATTGTCAGTACGTTTGTTTTAATAATTATACGAAAATTAAAAAAAAAAAAGAACTAAAAACGAACAAATAATAGACTTACTCTGTACAAAGAGGATGATGCAATGTTTCTAATTGAAGATCCCATTTCTTCATGGTCGGGGTATCTATGAGCTTAAGTACTTGTTTTACACCTTCGATCAAAACTTTCATATCTTTTTCATGGGTAAAATAATCAGGATACATTAGAGGCAGATCTAAAGGATTGGCACTACGCAATTCTAAAGTACCACGACTTTCGGGAATTACGACGGTCGGTCTAGCAACGATCTTTCTTCTATTCGGGCAAGGTCCTTTGATACCATTCGTACATTCGTTTGGCAATCCTGTTTTCGGGCAGTACGAACTGAAGCCGTCGAAGAATACTTGCAAATCAGGTATACCAGGAATAGTATAATTACTTTCAAGGAAAGCAGTGACCTGAGTTAATCCAGTGCTAGCCAGATCACCGGTTCTAGATTCAAGATATTCGTTCACCGATTGCATAGTCATAGTCTCTACCGAAGTATCTCTAATACTCATTGGTACAGCAATGGATACGTGATTGATAAAATACCGTCCTACTGGTAGATCCTTATAGGTTTTAATACCAAATTTAGTTAATTGCTCTCTCGGTCCAATACCGGAATTTAAAAGTATCTGCGGCGATCCCATGGCACCAGCCGTCAAAATAACTTCCTTGTTACATTTGATGATTCTCCTTTGACCATGTTTGTCGATCAGTTCGACACCGTATGCCTTCATATCGTAATCGTTGATCAAAACTCTCAATACTTGAGCATTAGTCAGAACTCTTAGATTATTTCTATTGTATACAGGTCTTAAATAGGCTTTAGGGGTTGATGCTCTTAATCCTTTCTCCACTGTCATTGGTGCTACCATGAAACCAGTTTGGGTATACTCCTTCAAACCGTACGTTCTGTAACCTAATTCTGCAGCTGATTCCAAAAGTACACTAACAAATTGTGGTCTATGAGAATAATGTTGAATCTTCACTGGACCATTAGGTACAGTACGAGCGTGTGAACTCAACATCGATGGATCGACTGGATCCTCTACACGTTGGAAATAGTGTTCGATTTCATCATAAGACCATCCAACGTTACCCTCGCGTGCCCATTTATTAAAGATCTCTGGATGACCACGATAATACATCATTCCGTGCATACCACCGGTACCTGACATCATTCTTCCTCTAGGTACATTACACTTTCCACCAGTATCTGAAATTTCGAATAAAAATTCAACGAATTTCGTTCGATATTAGAAGAATCGGATGATAATGATAGATTGTTCTACCTAAGCAGGCTGTTGGATGTGGTCTCGTTGGTTCCGTTTTATATTTCCAATCTAGTGACGATTGAATAGCGTTCCAAGCTAATCCTGGAATAGCCGTCATGGTTGGTTCTTCGGGACCAGCTTCGATCAGTAAAACTCTATTCCAAGCATTGTCACTTAATCTTCTGGCAATAATAGGTCCAGCTACACCTGCACCAACGACGATGAAGTCGTACCTATGTAAACATACGTTTCGTCATAAATGTCTTTGCCAAAATGTTTTATCTTCGAATTCGTTGTTCAGATCATTTATTTACCATTCGTTCGGTATATCGTCTCTACCCAATCGACGGCAAGGATCAGCTATGTCGCATCTTGACATCATTAAATTCTGAACTAAATTCATGAAAGCAGATTGGCCTCCGCAAACCGAGTCCATGTATTTTGTATCTTCGAAACTGCAGCCGCAACATCCTGTTGTGTTCGATATAATGAAGCTGTCGTAATTTATGCCCAGTTGATTAAGCTGAAAGAAACGACACCGTGTTAATGTTCCGTTGGATGTACGATCCGTTACAAATTAAATTTTTTTCTCACGAAATAAAAAGAAAAATAAAGAAAAAAGATACAACAAATCTCATTAGGAGTATTAGCTAATCAGATATGGAAAGTATGTGACATGTTATGTACTTAACATTTCCATATTCCATAGTCAGTGATAAAATAATCATTTTAATACGATTTGGAAATTTCTAATTGACTATACTATTTTTTCTAATTGACTATACTATATATTTTTCTTTGTTGCATATCGTCTCATCAATAACGTAACGTCAGAATACATTCATTTTCGTTTGGTCAGTATTGAAAAAAAAAATTTAATATTAGTAATAATCTTAATCCATATTAGAATTTTGAGGTCGTATCTTTTGATTTGACCGTCGAAATAACGGTGTGCCTTCCTACGTGACGTTTTTATCATGACGATTAATATTTATACTCACCATCGTTGGATTGATTTGCCTAGCGAATGCATACTGCACCAAAAGAAGGAGAAAATCGAGTAAACGCATTTTAAAAATCCGTATCATTGTACGTCACCCAAGATCATCTGTAAATTATCGAATTTACTTTTTATTAAACTAGTCTACGTTTTTTTTTTCTTTCTCTTTCCTTTTCTTTTCTTTCTTTTTTTCTTTTATTTTCTATCCGCTCACGTTTATCATACATTTATTCTGCACGATTAACGACGATAACCATGTTTTGATCAAATATAGATCATTTTGTTTTTCTCCAATTTTCGGGCCATTAATTGTTGAAATTAAATTAATGATCTATTACATATGGTATTATAAAACATCATTAGATTCGATAGAGGATAACGATAGATTTAGATAGATACATAATATTAAGAAGACTTTCTTACTGATAACGACTTTTGAATGTCAACGTATGCCATCGTATACCAACGATGTTTAATAACTATTCACTGTTAATTAAACACCAACGTTCTCTCCATCACGGTACTTACGATCGCGACAGATTTTCCATTCGGTTGCGCGCGTGTAATTTATCATTTCAGAGGATTTGTGAATAAAAGTGAAAATGATGGTCCATGCACTAGCGAGAAACCGTATGAACTGAAACAACGAAAACATAGAGAGAAAGAGAGAAAGAGAGAAAGAGAAAGATAGAAAGAGAGAGAAAGAAAGAGAGAGAGAGAGAGAGAGAGAGAGAGAGAGAGAGAGAGAGAGAGAGAGAGAGATCAATACCATCGAGAACGTTCTAACACTCGTTATTGTAGCACCAAAGATAGAAAGTAAACGTTATTCTCATTCCTCTTACTTTCCTTTTATTTTTTACTTAATCGGCACTCTTTATTGCTTGCGATGGAAGAGGAAATTACGAGGCATCGATTATCTTCGATTTCCCTCGATTCTTTCCTTAAATACCGTTGTAGATAATGTGTAGAGAGTTGGTAAATGTTAAATATGATATGTCGTTACATAAAGAACGGTAAATCTGTAACAGGGATCGGATAGATAGATATAGTGGTTCTGCAGAACGTCAATAGAACGGCTAGGGTAGGGTGCAGTGGCCTCACGGCCACAGACTATAAGAGAACCAAAACGATAGATGCCTTTCTATACAAATAAGCAACATGCATGAGAGAGAAGGAAAGAGAGTTAGAGAGAGAGAAAGAGAAAGAGAGAGAAAGAGAGAAAGAGAGAAAGAGAGATACGTAATACATCGGAAGTCTTTCCGATAATGCTCGTCAAGAATCGTCTAACTAAATATAATCCAACTCGCAATACGTAATCTTCTCTTGAAATTACACGAAATATAAGAAGAAAATCGTGACAGGCATTTGAACGGACATATAAGTAACTCTCGAAACTAAAACGGAAGAGCCCTGACAGAATTTTAACACACATGGACTATCGTTCGTCTTATTCGTTGTAACGGAATAAAATTTTCAATATTATAAGCTTGTGATGATAAATTATTGATATTTTATAATTTTGAATATGACTATGCTATTATTAATAATGAGTATTTACATTTTAGCGGTGACAATTTATCCATTATAATATATTTGATAGCTTCTGATAAGATACATATTAAACGATTAAAAATGATAAATATTGGATGTTAATATTGTAATAATAAAATAATCATGACGGTCAGTATTACTTTTCTTTATATTATTGTAACATAATTCATCATAGAAATTTAGTTTTTGTCAAATTATTATATTTGTTAATTTTTAACTTAAAACTGATTAGTTGATTGATACTCCAAAGGATAATTTTCATTTATATCACGAATACATGAACATATATGTTCTTTACCCATAGTTTCATTGTTTAATTGAAAATACCGTTAATAATGTTTTTTAATTGTCGCACAATTTTACTTCACACTATTATTTGTCTTATTGAAAATTATCTCTACGATTAATCTAAATTATTTCTTCGATTTATGATAATTAATTTGTAAATTCTGGGGTGGTGATCATTGACGTGTTCACAGTAGCCGTTAACGTGTTCATGTCCACGAGACAAATGTAAATTTGCTAATCGCGTGATTACGATTGTACGGAATAATCGCGAACTTAGTTCGAATTGATGTAACACGATGATTAGATAAAGAAACAAGTCACTTATCACGTACTTCCTCGGACTTGGACTAATATCATATTTGATTCGATCGAAAAGTAACACAAAAAAACAGTGAGCATGAAAATTGTATTGTACGATTTCTTCTTCTCCCTCTTATTTTTTTTCTTCTTTTCTTCTTTTTTCGTTTTTGAAATACCATAAGATCCCACGCAAGTTGGACTAGATAATCAACGACATTTAGATTGAAATACCGAATGGCGCGGGGGCGCACGCGGGCGCACGAACGAAATCGAGTTTGGTACTGAAGGCAACCTCCGATTGATCGTACTCTTACTATTGGTCCGTTAAATACGTTTTACATAAGATAAATGCGTGTACGATCGTTTCCCATTGCAACTGGTTACTACGAACACGGTGAACTCGAGTGTATGTACGTTGGTGGTAAACGCTACTGGACGAGTTTACTTCCGAGGACGAAGAAAGAAATTCGAGATTTTCATAAAAGCAAGTGCCGTTCAAAATCGATTGGATGAATATTAATTAAATTGATTAGTGGTAAGTACGGTAGCGAGAGAGAGAGAGAGAGAGAGAGAGAGAGAGAGAGAAACAGAAAGAAAGAGAAGGATAGTAAAATTGGAAGAGAAAGAGAGATTGAGAGAGAGAGAAAAAGAGAGAAAAAGAAGAAAGAAAGAAAGAGAGAGAGAGAGAGAGAGAGAGAGAGAGAGAGAGAGAGAAAGATCGTTACCTGATGAAATTCAGTGGAACGTAGCACGGCTGATGGTGAAGTATCGACTCAAGCTTGCCGGCTCGCAAACATTTTGGAAGCATTTGGAGCGTCGACGAGAACAAAGAAGAAACTAAAGGGGGAACGAACGGTGACTCGAGTCGAAAGGCGCGCGGCTACGAGTCAATGGTGGCTCCTGGACGGTCAACAGGAAGGTTGCTAATCGACTCAACGACCAAAAATATCAAGTAGACGCGAACAGAGGACGCAGACATTAAGACTCGTTCGTTTCCTCGGGGAAGATCGTTTGGCAAGAGGCAAACGTTGTTAGCCGCATATCGGTTAACCCGTCAGCCAAGCCAACCGACGAAGCTAGACGCACTAATTAAGAAGCCTCCTTCTTCTCTTCTTTCCACTCCTCGACCTCCTCTCTTTCGAGGGCCAAAGAAATCCCTCGTGTCTGACGGCGGTGAAACATCCGTGACGTGACGTCATCTCGTTTCCACTGCGTTCAGTCGAGTCTATTCGGTCCAAGAAGGATGCAACGTCGACGAAAGTCATTCCGTCGACGAAGAAAGCTGAACAACGATATAACCATGTGTGTATATATATATACATATATATATATATATATCCCTTTGCATTGCAAGATGACGATTGACTTTTCTCTATAACTCTCGAGTCATCTCTAACTTGATGTTTCATTTATTTAATAAAACAAATCAGTATTTAAAAATTGCTTTTAAACTATATATGTGTATATACGTGAAGCTATGAATTGGTCAAGAACAAACTAGGAAAATAATTATAGTGTAAAGGTGTGTGTTTGTATTCTGTTTCGTTGTCCAGCTTTCTTCGTCGACAAATGACATCCGTTAACGTTGCATCCTGCTTGAATCAAATAGACTTGTGTATACAAGGTGTCCGTTCATAGACATCAGAACAAATATCTCATAACTGATTGGTTATATTAAACAAAATTTTATTGAACAAAATTTGCACGGCTCTGAATCAACTACAAAGTGCATGTAAACATTCTTTTTTCCTTTTACTTGTAATTTTTTCGAAATATGAAGATCGATGTAGTTTTTTTCTCTTTTTTTTTTTTTTTTTTTTTTTGTTTTAAATCGATATCTTTAATATTTCTTTTTCCCATTATTTATATAACAGCGATCATTGGCAATCAAAATGATATATAATAAAAAGTTCTCACTATGCATTGTTTATGAGATAATCGACATCTTAACGATTGACTAAAACATTCATACTGTTCTGTAATCAATACTATATAAATATATTATTTACAAATCGAATAATCGTGTATTTGAGGAGTTGAAGATCAGTCGGAAAGTCAGATTATATTCGATATAATCGACTTCAAAATATTATACAGTCCGATTGTTTTTCAAGTTGTCATGTAGAAAAGCAATTATGTACTTTAATATTTAGGATGCCGATTAATTCGTAAACAATGGGTAATAAAAGTTTTTCACTTGATATGATTTTAATTACAAATGACTACTACTATAAAAATATGCATAAAAGTATTGTAAGTATCCATAAAAAATAAAAAAAAAAGAAAGAAAGAAAACGCGTTCACCTTCATATCGAAAAAAATCACTAGTATAAAAATAACATTCTTTTTACACGAACTTCGCTGTAACTGATCTGGGTTGCACAAATTTTTACTATTCTTATACTTAAATTGATCGCGAGAAATTTGCTTGGACATCTGTTAACAAACACCCTGTATATACATTTACACGTACGTGAACCGATTCTCCATGGGTAATAACAAGAAATAACGAACTATTACGATCATCCTGCCTAATGCACGAATCTTTCAACGAATCGAGAAATCCTTTTGATTACACACGTGCCAAAATTTTAATAAACCTTTTCGAGTTTGCGGAAGAAAACAAAATAAAAAAATAAGAAAAGAAAAGAAAAGAAAAGAAAAAAAAAGAAAAAAAAGCAAAAAGAGAAGACTTCTCTTTCGATTATGTAAGCCAGTATTTCGCTATACGACTCTATAACGATTCGCAACGCACAAAAATGGTGAATCACTGTTTTTCTCTCTCACTCTTCCTATTTTTTTTTTTTTTCTTTCACTTTTCGCTTTACCTATCGTAAGATATATGATTTCACTTGTATTCGAAGAAAATTAAGAGGTACGGCTCGTTGCGAGAATCAACCACCGATACGATCTGATTATTTCTATGCGCTTAATTGTTAACACGATTTCGTAGGATTATAAGATCTTACCAAGTTCTTGAAGAGTTGATCAAATCAGGTTGATTCGAGCTCCAGTGAACGAATAGAGCTTCAAATGGTTCTGTCTTTTAGTATAAAGGGAGATGAAAGGTAGTTATTGTAGTAGAAATCATGTGGCACACTTGAGTATACATACGGGAAGATGTATTGACAAAGCATCTGAGCAAACGAAAACTATCGAAATGTAGAAATATTCGATCAATTATAAGCACGTTCGAAATTAATCTTATTATTTTAATTTGCACATGTGCGTAATGCGAAAATAACTCGGTAATGTAACAAGATATATATACATATTTATTTAATTATTTCAAATAATTTTTAGAAGATATGATAAGATCTAGTTTACCGGTAAAAATAGTACATTGAATAATTCGTTGATTTTGCTTATCATGAATGACCTCGGCTCATCCAATCCTCCTTTATCATATCGGCACCTTTTTCCGCAATCATTATCGTAGGTGCGTTAGTATTTCCAGAGATTATGTTCGGCATAATAGATCCATCGATCACACGAAGACCTTGAATACCATGTACCTTTAATCGAGAATCAACTACACCCATGGGATCCTTGGCAGGTGCCATCTTGCATGTACCAATTGGATGATAGATAGTCATTGTGTAATGGCGTGCATGACATCGCCAATAATCGTCCGATAAAAATTGAAATATTGAACAAGCCGGTATTTTATTTGGATTTGCCCGAGCATTGACATTTTGCATTGTTGCCGTTTGACTTATCTTATGTATAAACTTTGCGCCTTCTATCTGTGATGGAGAAAACATTTCATAAATGTCAAATTAATATTTATCGTATATTTAAGAAAAGTCCATTGAAAAAGTTTAACTGATCGATTGAGGTATTAATTTAACAATCAATTAATATTAAATATTAATTTAATATCAAAACGATACGTTCGTTAATATTTTGTTCTAATTTTCTAAGTTTTAATAATAACTAATAACTTATGTTAATGTATTAACATTAGGAAATAGGAAAGTATGGATCTTTACCAGAACTTCAAGATCGCGAAGATCGTTGAAGTAATTGGGTACAATGATAGGGTGATCTTCAGGATTCTTCGTTCTTAATTTGATATAACCTCTGCTACGAGGTCTCAAGAGAATTGGTATAATAGAGTAAGAATCCTGATAATTGATATTTTTGAAAACTTTTTCATAAAAATCATCCCTAAGACCAAATATCTTTTTACTGAATCTTCCACCGTCCAAATTCATAGAAGCCGCTGAGAAAAATAGCTGAATATCTGGATAATCTGCAGAGACATTCGAGTATCTGCAAATGAACGGTATTTTCTATAAAAATAATCCTGAGAAGAAATGTTTGTAAAAAAAGGATTCACTTACTTGGTATTAATAAAAGCCATTGCTTCGCATTCGGCTGCCGTATATAAAGGACCACTTTTTTTCTTAGCAAACTGTTTTAGCGATTTAAGGGAAATAAGTTTTGGCAATACGTAAGTGAACTGTTTGAATTTGTATTTTTCTGGTGGATCGACCAAGTAAACGATACCTCCTATCGCTACGTGATCTTGAAGATTCGAACCAACACCCGGCGTGTCTTGGATCAATGGTATATCTAATTCCTTAAGATGATCCATTGGCCCAATCCCCGACAGCATCAGCAATTGCGGTGACTGTATGGTACCCGCAGATAAAACAACTTCGAAATTCGCACGAACGGTGTATGTTTTTTCATTATTCCGAAACATTACGCCGTAAGCTGTCTTTGAATTTTCTTTTATAAGAATTTTCTCGACAATCGAATGCGTACATATATGAAGATTTTTTCTTTTCGATGCCTTCCGAAGGAAAGCTTTCGAAGTACTGCAACGAAGACCGTCCCTGATTGTTGCATGAGAATACGTGAATCCCGTTTGATTCGATCCATTTATGTCACCTATTCTATAACCTATCTCTTTGCCAGCTGCTAACAAATAATCCGTAACAGGAGTTTGAAATTTGAAATGTTCGATGGTCATCTCTCCGTTAGTCCCATGATAAACAGGATCTAAACCTTCGATTTTGTTGCCCTCCGATTTTTTAAAATATGGCAGAACACTCTCGTAATCCCAACCAGGATTACCTTGATCTTTCCAATTATCGTAATCCTTTTTGTTGCCACGTACATAGAGCATAGCATTTATCACACTACTGCCACCTAATACCTTTTAATATAATAACATCCTTTGACAATTTATTCGAACAAAATTCTATAGATATTAGATATCAGTTTCTAAGATTTCACCTTTCCTCGCGGCCAGTTACATTGCCTATTGTTCATCCCCAGGCAATAATACGATGACGGTTCCGTCTTAAATTGCCAATCTATCGGACTGACTTGATAAGTCGGAAAAATAATGGGGATATCCGATAACATCGGCTCGATTCCACCAGCTTCCAATAAAAGCACTGTCCAATTTTCGTTTTCCGAAAGACGATTCGCAATAACTGATCCCGCTGATCCACCACCGATCACCACAAAGTCATAATTATCCGAAAGCTTTTTTGGTAACAACGTATTTATCTGATTATCGTGATCAACGATGTCCGGGCGATATAACAACACAAAGATTTTTAATATAATTAGAAAACTCTTTTCCAGCTTATAAAACAGTTCGATTTGTAAGGGAGACAATTTTCTGATTCTGATCATTCTTAACGAATGAAATTTTTCTTTATTTTAAAAATGGAATATCAACGATCGATGTTTTCTCTTCGTGATACAAGGAAAAAATGTAGTTCTCGAGAGCCACATGCCTACATAACACACATAAATTGACCTCGGTGTTCTCTTTATTCGTCGTGTCAGCAATTTTACTGTTTCGAATGAAATCAGTACTGATGTAAAACATCGATATTTATGCACTTAATATCATATATTTATTTCATATATTATTTTATATCTTTACATACTTTTTACAATTATTCATTTTACTAGAATACGTCATGGAATGACGTATTTGAAAATAATGTTATACTAATATTCTTACGAGATACAATAATATACATAAATTACAATTTATGTCAAATACATAGTCATTGTATAAAAAGTCCCTTACGTGGAAATGATGTCAAAATCTTTTGATATTCTGCAAGATGTTCAATAAATAGTAATTGAAAAAACAATAAAATTATTGATATAAAATATCACTGGTTTTTAATGTAGAATTATTTAAAAAAATCTTGATATCACTTTTCGTAGAAACTTGGTTTTCTTTTTTTGCCGTGTACGTGCCTTAGCGTCAATTCCTTTTCTTTAACCAGTGCTGCTTAATCATGTCAGAACCCTTCTCGCCGATCATTATCGTTGGAGCATTGGTATTACCGCTGACAATGTTGGGCATGATGGAAGCGTCGATAACACGAAGGCCATTTACTCCATAAACTCGAAGCTCATGATCGACCACTGCATCTGGATCCCAATAAGGTCCCATTTTGCAAGTACCAACAGGATGATAAACCGTATGAGTATAATACCTGATCATACATTCCCAATGTTGATCGGTATACTGCGGTATATCCTTGCAATTGGGAAACGGTTTTGAATAAAGTTCACTACCGAATCTTTCAAAAGCTTGAGTTTTGCTGAGTGCAATAGCGATCTTGGTGCCTTCGACAAGCGTCGCTAGATCCTCGGGTTCTTTGAAATAATTAGCATAGATCAACGGATGATCAAAGGGATTTTTGCTTCTTAGCTTGATGATACCTCTGCTCTTAGGTCTTAAAAGCATCGGTAGTACGCTCCAAACGTCCTTCTCACTGATCGGACTGAAAACTGCATCGTAAAAGCTCTTCTTCACTCCATCGATCTTTCGTAATTGTCTACCGCCATCAGAATTTATCGAACCTGACGCGAAGTGTAGCTCTATATCTGGAAAATCTTCCGTAGCATTGGCATACTTCGTATTGATGAAGGCTAATCCTTCAACACCACCTAGAACGGTCAAAGGACCATCACCTAAGAGTGCATATTGTACGACAGCTTGCACGTTGTGAAGTCTCTTTTCGACCATAGAAATTTCACTGTTCACTTGGAAAGTAAGACCACCTAAGCCAACGTGATCTTGTAAATTGTGGCCTACTTTTAGATCTTGTATCACCGGAATACCGTGCGCGGTCAAGTCTTTTCTTGGTCCTAAACCTGACAACATCAGGAGCTGAGGGGAATTGATGGATCCACCAGACACGATCACCTCTTTTTTAGTATGTATGCGAAAGACCTTGCCACCTTTGATAAATTCCACTCCGTACGTTCTCTTCGAATTGGGATCGATCAGTAGCCTGGTAACGTGTGAGTTCAATGAAACATGCAAGTTTTTACGAAGTCTCACAGAACGAAGGAAAGCCTTTGACGAGGAGCATCGACTACCACGTCTTATGGTACCCTGTGCGACCATGAAACCAGTTTGATATTCACCATTTATGTCACGATTTTCATAGCCCATCTCTTGACCAGCTTGAACGAAGGCAGCCGCCAACGGTGTGTGCCATGGTGCTTCTTGGACCGTCAGATAACCACCCTTCGAATGATACGGTGTACGAGTCAAATATGGATTTTGATTGTCTTCGGACTTCTTGAAATAATAAAGTACTTCTTTCGAATTCCAACCAGGATTACCCTGTTGCTCCCACAAGTCATAGTCTTTTTTATTCCCACGAAGATAGAGCATGTAGTTTAGAACGCTGCTACCACCGATCACTTTACCACGTGGCCAGTTGCAACGTTCATTTTCCATTGCTGAAACGATTGCAATACTTTCATTGGTATTCGATGTAGCAAGACTCGACAGATTTCTAACTCTTTCAAATGAAAACTTTCGACGCGGACTCTATACGATCACATTACGTTGTATGTTAGTAAAAGAAAAAGAAAAAAGTATCAAGACCTAATTCAGTAATACTTACCCAAGCAATAAGTACCCTGAGCTTCCGTCTTATATTGCCAATCGAGTTGAGTGAGTTGAAGATAACCAGCAAGAAGAGGTACGTCCGATATTTCTGTCTCCTGACCGCCAGCTTCTAGGAGTAGCACGTTCCAGTTGTTGATTTCGCTTAAACGATTCGCTACAACGGCACCTGACGAAGGATATACATAGTAGAAAATTGTCGACAATTTTCATTGTTCTAGATTTAGTCGTTATTTAGTCGACTATTGAATAGTCTTATTAATACGTAATGTAAAGGGAAAAAAAAGAACTGTTACGTGTGCTCCTTCGAAACATGAAATATTAATCATAATCCTACTTGGAAAAGTTTATCTGAATTTTTCTGAATATAATTAAATACTGTATACGATTTCCATCTCTTTTGATAATGTCATCGAAATATATTCATTAGTTATTCAAATTTAAGAGAAATTTGTCGTAGTCAAGGCACTTGATATCGCGATTTCATAAAATAATACGATCTTCAAGATAAAACGTACGTTTAATATCGTTCGATTGTATCGAATAGACGAGAAGTAAAAAGATCTCTCATTAATTTAATAACTATTTTGACGATAGGTAGGTACCTGCTGATCCACCACCAACTATGATGAAATCGTAAGATCTTAATAATTCTTCAGAAGGAACATCAATAGGTGGTGCCTCGTTGTCTAGAACTTCGTAATGGAAATAAAGTAGTACGGCAGTTAAAACTGAAAAAAACCACGATAATCCACTGCTTGACGTGGAAAAGCCTCCAATTATTGCATTTTCAGGTCCCATTATGATTTATTTTATAGCTTCTGTAAAGTAAAATTAACTTTATTGAATAAAACACGAAGTATTTTTCTTTTCTCTTTTCTTTTTTATAAAAAAGATACAATGGAGCGTATAATTTACAATAAACCAAAAGCATTTCCAGGACTCTCTAAAGACACGTTGTTCCTGTAGAATCAATACCGATATACTGAATATCATCGTGTCATCGTTTAAAGATTCAACTAACTCGAAACACCATGGAGTATGCCGTTGGGAATAACAATGAAGAAGGAAACTTTCGACTGTTAAGTAATTCAGTGTCAATGCAAAGTTCCGACAATTTTCTAGACGTCATATAGATGAAACGTCGACAGAGTTTTTAATATCTATTATTTTTTACTCTCACTATCAGGAGTCTATGAGTTAAGGTCATTAATTCGTGAAAAACTCGAGTTACACAAAAACAAAAAAGAAGAAAAAAAGAAAAGAAAAGAAAAACCTGTTAGAAGATATTTCCACTTGATGACATAATTCTTATATATACCATCATCGCACAGGTTATTGTTCCGAATTAGATCGCAATTCTTTGTTTTCCCTATATAATACCACAATGCGATGTCTTTGAGTGGTTTCCCCGTTCGTTTTCTCGATAGTTTTCTAGGTTTCTGTGCCGCCACTTGTACGATTCTAATTCCAAGATTATTTAAGCGTATTAATAATGGATATTCTAGATTAGTTTGCGAGGAACGAATCGAGGATTTACAAAAACAATGTTTTGTACCTTTAGAACGAGAAACTTCTTCACGATATAACGCATAAGTCTTTTTTTATGTTTCATTACACCAACGATTACTCACTTAGCACGCACTCACGCACTTTGGAGGGATATTATTTCGATGCTTAACAAAAATAATATACACTGTTATCGCACAATCAAATTACGTTGAGAAATTACCGTTAAATAACTAACCGTATTCGCGTAAAATTTTGTAATAACTTATTTTTCCACGCGAGAATTCGTATTCTCTAGGTCGAAGTAAAGAACAAAAGGATATAGATTTTAGGAATAAGAGACGATCGAACGAAGCCGAAGGGCAGCTTCGTAAGAATGACCATGACCTTACTACAGACACGACTATCAGCATGCTGGATCCATTGAGATCCTATTCCAGAGTCATACGGTTACCTTCGAAGCGAACGGGTTTCGAAGCTACGTGCCTCTCGCATAACGGTCATCGACTTCCCTCTCTGCCTTTCTCCGTCACATTTCTCTATTCTCTTTTTTTTTTTTGTTTCTTTTTCTCTCTATTTTTCCTCTCTCTTTCTCGAATTCTCTTTTGAACGATTTCCTTCTCATCCTCAAAAATAACAGAAATATTGGATCAATCCTAAATCTATATATAATATAAAGAATAATTATATGAGATGATTGTCATCCTCTTCGTCGTGTCATTATCATTATCATTATCGTTATTATATATCTTAATTTTGTCGGAAAAAAAAACAAATTTATGATACGCACAACGATAATAAGTCTATTAAGAAAACAATTACGTTTATGAACTTGTTAAAGGAGAATTATTAACGGAAGTGAATTTCCTTCTTCCTTTTTTAAAATATCCTTTTTTTTCTTCTCTTTTTTTCTTATTTTTAAAAATAGTTGTACGATATCTAGTGAAAATATATTCTTTGTTGCGATAATTGATTCAAAAGTGTTCAATCCATTTTTGCAAGAGGAATGGATTGAATGCTCGTGGAATATAGTGTAAAAGTTTCATTCGATCAAATGCGTTACGTGAGACATCTCACGCAAACGAAGGACGATCGCGAGCTAATGTTCGGGGAATCGTGTTCTTGACGTCACGAGCCAATGGTCTCATCGTGAAGAACGGTGCGGCCTCTCTACCAAACGACCTACTTTTAGTTGTGACAAGTGCAGGGAAGTGAGACGTGCTTTACGAGGCATCAGAGAATCGAGTCTCCTAGTTACAATATTGCCTCATCGGCAATTAATAATAATAATAATTATAATAATAATTATAATAATAATAATAATAATAATAACAATTTATCAATCAATAATTTAGTCTTAAGTCCAACTTCTTCTCTTTACTCGAAGAATAAAGTTACTTTTTCTTTATACCCAAAGATATTGAAAAGAAAAGATCCATTTATAGAAAAAAATAAATAATAAATGTTTACAGTTTATTTTCTATTATCCAAAATTAAGTTAAAATTAAATAAAAATAATATTAACTAAAAGAAAGAGTGAAAATAAAAGATTTTCCGTACTCTAATATTTGCAGGTTGGAAATAGATCAAACATGTCGCCTCAAGACTTGCCTATGTATTTAACTTTTATGATAGCCGATTAAATAGTTTGATCAATTAAAAGTGATGTATAGTTATTTGTATAGTTATTGCTATACGATTCTAGTACGAAATGAATGTTATAGAAGCCTAATACTTTTGTAGTATATATGCCGTTTGATTTGTATTCCAAAAAGCTCGTTACGATGTACATTCATTATTCTATGACTAGTTGAATGCAATTAAAAACTCATGAGTTTGCGGATTTCTATATAAAATAATTCATTATATTTCAGCAATTAAAAAGTTGCTTTGAAAATATTGCCAATGCGCAGCTGATTTTAGAACGAGGGAACAGTTGCCGATGATATAGACCAGCGTTTCTCAATCTTTTTGTTGTACGACTCAACATATTTATTTGCAATGCCATCGCGATCGAAATATTTACAATATAAAATTTTTAAAAACCTAATGGTTTAGGGCCACTGTATATTATTTTAAAGACACAGCTTAAAATAAGTCAGTTACTCCGTTATCATCGCAAACCCGCAAGAAACATCATACGAAAACTCTTTGGAAATTTTTTATAAAATTAATTACTTTATTCGCTTTGATGTGAGATAGGAACCGTAATTTCGTGGCCAATAGATTGAGAACCTCTGATATAGACCATGCATATTCAAACTTGTCGACGTGCACTGGTGATTTTCCAGTTGCTTCCAGCTAGTCGTAGAGTAGTGAGAGTAGCGAGTAACAGTATTTTTAGAATCAAATTAAACAACATGCCACTAGATATCGAAATGTTCATTAGTGAGATTGAGAAACGATCAGCAATATATAATACAAAATTAAAAGAATATTCTGATAAGAATTTAAAAAAAAAATTATGGATAGAATTGTGTGAGAAATTTGTTGAAAATTGGAATGATCTAACTACTTCAGATAAGGAGGAGAAGAGTAAGTTTTTTTTTTTTTTTTTTTTTTTTTTTATCATCGAGTAGGTTTAATTTCGTTCAACACGTTATGTAAGTAATAATATCTTTCATACTCTATAGAAGTCTGCGTAGGCTCGTATACGTGCCTTGAGATTACATTAAATTTTGAACATTAAATTTTCTCGTATTGCCGTGAAATGCATTTCAGTGGCAAAATGAAATAATTTGCTAAATATATTCTCTGACGTCAAGACCTCAAATTTTGCCTCTTGTTCTAATAGGAGCAATACTTTCTAAAGAATATTAATAAAGTGTGTCTTCGAAACAAATTGCATCATATTTCTAATATAATTACAAAGAATGCAGTATCTTTTTTCAATACTCTCGCAAAATTCATTATTAGGTATTAGATGTCGGTATGAAATATTTGCAAATTGTTAGTTAATATACGAAATGAGCGGACTCTTTCGTATATTATCCCTTCTGTAGTTAAAAATATTAATTTTTTGTAGTTACAATCATTGAAATTTATTTATTGATAAGTTTCTACAGGAATATAATAACGCAAGGTATATTCTAAAAGTATATATACCTCGTTCTCAAATATCAATGGTATTGACCATAAATTTGTATTATTACTATGTTAATTTTATTCACAGATAAGCAGTTACAAAAAAAGTGGAAAAATTTAAGAACATGCTTCAAAAGAGAATACGATGAACAAAAAAATGAGGCATATGGGTCAGGAGGAAAAAAGAGACATAAATATTTATATTTCGATCAATTATTATTCCTGCGTGATTTTATCGAGAGTAGAAAAATATCGAACAACTCTGAGTCTACGATCAGCAATAGAAATGACTTTGAAAATGTAATTGAAGAAACGGAAGATATAAGTCATATTTCTCCTGTTATTTCATTAAAACCTATTGCCAATGTAATTAAACGAAAGAAAATTTCTAACAATACGTTTGAAGAATCATTATTGCAAATGTTAAGAGAGAAGAATGACGAGGAAAAGGAAATAGACGAAGACAAATATTTCCTTTTGTCATTGCTTCCATCATTTAGAAAACTTAACGAGGAACAGAAATTTATTGCTCGCATAGAGATAATGAATGTTATGAGGCGTGTGCGTTTACCAGGATATCACCATACTCAAACTGATTCCAATTTAATCTCTTCTGATAGGAATATTTCTTGAATGTCTACGTCATAGTATTTTTTGTTTGTTTCTATACTAGGATAATAAGATGTTGAAGATGTAATTAGTCCAATACTGACAAATAAAAAATATAGAGAAGATCTCTCTTCCGTTTTGACGTTTAATTATCTAAATTATTATATGTATATTTTCAATAAAGAAATGTTTAATTTTCGAAAATAATATTATTCTCTACCTGTTAAAGTTAGTCAGAAAATTATTTCTTCGACGGCATAGTTAACCGTAACGTAATATTTTTATATAAGATTCTAGGGTCCAATAAAAAACTTATCAAAACTTTCAACACTCATTCGAAAATAATTAAAGAACTTTTTATATTCGCTCACTTAAGTCGTTGAACAGTTTATAAAAATTGCCCATTACAAAGTTTACGGGTTACTGTTACGCATAGACTCAAAATAATCTTTTTCCTTTTTGCTTTTCAAAATGAGAGCACGAACACATGCGATTTCTATGAAATCCATTTCGTGTTAGTGCAGTATAGAGACTATTTAATCGTTCAGTGCGTTCGTACCAGAAGAAAAGAGCAATGTTTGAACGATCAAACTATATAATCGTCCAATATAAATGTAATCAGTGCGTGAAACTTAACATCGCCATTCGAATGAAAAATATCAAGAGAAATTAGATCGGTCTCAATTTAATGATATTCCATAACGTTATTATCATGATAATGTATAAATTCTATCATTGTGATTTTTATATTCCACAGGAGGATGCTGCGGATCAATGAAGAAGAAGACAATAGTCGGCGGTTACGTTTTCACTTGGTGGTTCGTCACAGATGTCCAGCGATTGTCGCTCGAAGTAATGACATTAAATCCAGTTTGCGAGAACGTCGAGACTGCCCAAGGTGTACCACTGACCGTCACCGGAGTGGCCCAGTGCAAGATCATGAAGGCCGACGAACTTTTACATACTGCCAGCGAACAATTTCTCGGAAAGAGTGTCCACGAAATAAAATCAACTATATTATCCACTCTCGAAGGCCATTTACGTGCAATTTTAGGTAAGAATTAACTTCTGATCGTATTTATCGACATTTTCTGTGGCTTTATCTCATAATGCTAGAAATATAATAAATTCGTTGCCGCGTATCGTGAAAATGGGTCGTGTTTAGCAACGGAACGAAAGAACAAACGTCACGGGGTTATTGACCGACTGTACAAAGGATGATCAAAGAGTTTACTCGAGGGTAATCCGCTGTGATGTATCTTTGGGCTACCATCTTTTTTTATTTTTCTTTTCTTTCTTTTTCTTCGTCTTTTTCTTTTCCCTGAATCTTTCTTTTCAATCATAAAACTGACGAAAGATTTTTATTTTCAGGTACGCTCTCGGTCGAGGAGGTTTACAAAGATCGCGATCAATTTGCTGCACTCGTACGAGAAGTCGCAGCACCTGATGTCGGCCGTATGGGTATAGAGATCCTCTCATTCACGATAAAGGACGTTTACGATGACGTTCAATACTTGGCGTCACTCGGGAAAGCTCAAACTGCAGCAGTTAAACGTGATGCTGACGTTGGCGTCGCTGAAGCTAATCGTGACGCTGGAATACGCGTATGTTTCTCTTTTTTTATTTATTTATTTATTTATTTATTTTTTTTTTTTTTTTTAAGAAAGATAAAGAATATTCATCTAACTTCGTCAATATTCGTTATTCTTTTTAACAGAACTCTTTTCGAAGAAAAAGTTTTGCTTTTCAAAATATGTGCTCGCTTCTATGCATTATTCAGCGAATTGGTAAATATGCTTAAGCAATAAAGGTCGTAAAATTTGCTTGTTCGCAGGAAGCCGAGTGCGAGAAAGCGGCAATGGACATTAAGTACAACACCGACACGAAGATTGAAGATAACGCGAGGCTCTTCCAATTGCAAAAGGCTCATTTCGATCAGGAGGTCAATACTGCTGTAAGTGAAACCATATGTAATCATTTTTATAACGTATTAATACGTACCTATAAATTATGTTTCTTTTTCTTCCTTTCTTTCCCCTTTTTTTTTTTTATTATTTCTTTTTGTTGTTTTACTCTTCTGTAGAAAGCCGAAGCCCAGCTCGCTTACGAATTACAAGCCGCAAAAATAAGGCAACGAATACGAAACGAAGAAATACAGATAGAAATCGTCGAGAGGCGTAAACAGATCGAAGTAGAGGAACAGGAGGTACGTCGAAAGGAACACGAACTTCAAAGCACTGTGCGATTACCAGCTGAAGCAGAACATTATAAAATTGGAAAAGTGGCTGAAGGAAAAAGGTGAAACTCATGTCTTCACTTTTTTTTATCTGAATATAGTGCTAAAAGCATATATTATTGGATATCGTTTGCGCATTTTAAGAATGAGAGATAATATTCATACACTTATAAGAAAAAAATTAAAGTTAAATTCTTTGTAACATTTTAAGAATTTATACAGAACTGTATGGGTTAAGTCAAAAAATTGAAAAAAATTATTTTATGATTTATATTATATTACGGTTATTTATTATATTTTACATAATTTAGAAACGTAACTTAGAACAAAAAATATTAAAAATATATCATTAAGTGACATTGCATAATTTGTTACATTTTCATAGTTTAAAAGTGAGTCACATACTTCCGGGTTATTTTTTTTTTTCAAATGTCTAATTTGTATGATTATTCATTCGATTACTTACAAAAAAAAAATTAGAAAAAAAAAATATAATAGGTCTATTATTGTACATTTCGTTAATTTTCCATGATTATTTTCATATTTTCAAAATATCACAAAAATAAAATACCGTTATTAAAGAAAAAGAAGAGGAAGAAAAAATCGCTAACATTAATCTAAATCGATTTAATATGGTTATAATTACAAAATTAATAAATAAATACCATTGTTAAACCACTTTTTTGTGGATAAAATTAAAATATTTGTGACTATAGATCATTTTCAAGATTTCTGAATAATATTGAAAATAATCTAATTCGTCTGAAATATCAAAATAACACATTCTTTTTTTTTTTTTTTTTTTTTTTATTTGTACGATACTCGTAAAGATTTATAATTACATAAAAGATTTATCATTACATTATAACATCTAGTATTGTGGAAAATATTTTGTTATATAATGAAAAAATATGTTTTATTAAATACAAACGCAGTTTTCGATATCTCAATACGAAAAATATATAACTTAGTTTATTGTAATAATTATTGGCAGACACACACGTACATATATTATATACCACGTGTAATATATTTTTAAATGAACAGAACGCAAACGGTGAGCGCAGCTAAAGCCGAAGCCGAGAGGATTCGATTGATCGGAGAAGCCGAAGCTCAAGCTTTGGAAGCCGTTGGAATATCGGAAGCTGAGCGTATGCGAATGAAAGCTGTAATCTACAAGAAATATGGCGAGGCGGCGATACTCAATATTGCTTTGAACGCCCTGCCGAAGGTAAAGAGACGGATCTTTTATATATATACACACATTATATATGTACATCAAAACTCGACTTCCGCTGTATAAACTTTTGTAGAAAGTTTTGTCATTCTTTTCGTACTTTTTCTTTTTACGTACGTTGCTTAAAAACTTCTATTATATATAGGAATAGTTGAAAATCTCATGTGAAATATTTCACTTTGTTATGAGATAAAAACTTTTGCAAACGTTTTGTAATTTTCCAAAATTCATTTGTCGTTGGCATCTTTTTGCAAGCTTGTATTCGATTTTGTCAAATGAAATAATCCAAACGAAGTATAATTTACTTCAATACGATTGAATTTTTTCTAATCGTTTCTTCTCTTGTTCGTAGATCGCTGCCGAAGTTGCAGCACCGTTAGCAAGAACGGAAGAGATAGTTCTGTTAGGTGGAAATGATACGACGAGCGGTGAAATCACACGTTTGGTGGGTCAAGTACCTCCAGCGGTTCAAGCCTTGACAGGTGTCGATCTTTCAAAGGTAAAATGTTTGTTGTACATGTAATTCAAGCTAACGTTTACGTAATACTACCTGTTGCATTTATCGTTTATTTCTTTTTCTTTAGGTTTTAGGAAAAATACCAGGTGCGAAGTAAGACATCGCGTCTGAGGGAAGATCACACCGACCAGGCGAATAATTCGCCAGAATTTCTTTATTTTGGAACAAAATCTATACTGCCAAAGACTTCTCTGCTAAACTCCATTATTTACCGACGGTATTTCACTTTTTCCTGTTTCCCGAATCACTCTACCTCACGTTCAAATGGAACGAAGTCGAATAGAGAAAGAGATAGAGAAAGAGAGAGAGAGAGAGAGAGAGAGAGAGAGAGAGAGAGAGAAAGAAAGAGAGAGAAAAGTACATTTCAATTTATGTTCTATAAAGATGCGTTGATTAAAAACCGATCGTATTATCGACAAATTATCTTTAATTTTTACGGACAGTGAACATGCAACGCACAGTTAATACTTTTGTTTTCCTTTTTTTTTCCTCATTCTTATTTTATTGTTGTTGTTATTGTTGTTTTTCTGTTTTCTTTTCTTCTTTTTTTTTTTGTCTTTTTTTTTTTATAAATCTGATCGAAAAAATATTATATTTCTCTTATTGTATAGAATCCGACTTATTCAATCGCACTCGCATATCTCGCGTTTCTTCCTTCCACAAACACAAATCTACTTGTTGTTTTTCTTTTCTCTTGTATCTTTTTTCATTTTTTAATTCCATAACAAACGCGCACGTATGTATGTATCAATTTAGGTAAGAAAACTCTTGAAAGGAGATCGATCGAAATTTGTAAACGTTGTTAAATCTAAATGATTCAACGACGTGTAATACACAATAAAACGTCCCGAGACGCGGCGAATACGAAAAATTTATTCTCATTCGCCGTTCGGATATTTTAGTAATTATAAAATTGACTAGCCACTGATATTACGAAGTAGCGATCGAAGGTAACGTCATTAATAAGTTTACGAGTCTATTGTGATTGAAATTTTCGATCATTGTGTTCAACCTATGGTATATGAATAAAATTAAATCAAAGAAAAGAGAAAGGAGAAAGAGAAAGCGTAGAAACGCGTATGGGATAAGATTATGTCGGATACTTTTCTTAGACATTTGTATATACTTATTTAAGCGATCGTATGTATGTATGTACATGCGTACAGAGTGATCCATTTAAAGCTAAGATTTATCGTAAAATAAACATTTTGGAAACTTCGACGAACGATAAAAAAAAAGAACGAATTAAGTAAGAAAGGAAAGAGAAAGAAAAAGTCAAAGATAAATGGAGAGAAAGAAAGAAGTATGTATATAACTTTGATTTCTCTATTATTAGTTTTCAATCGTCGAACTGATTCCATTATTTCGTAATGTACATGGCTTTAAATGAAACACTTTATACGATAGTGTTAACCCAGGTCTCCGTTTACGAAATAGGAGATACTTTGTTCTAATTCGTCGCGTTAAAAAATCTACACTGCATGCTCTTGTACTACGTATCGGAACTAATACGGCTTTTCAAATGGATAATAACATATTCCGAGCAGAAGAGTGCCAATCTGTACATACCGATATGATCTTAATGGTGAGAAAATTAGAAAGGATAATGAGAGACACACTGATCGAAACTAGGATCTGATATTTTTCACACAGAGAGAATGGATCATTAGATCTTTCTCGAATACATCGTATGTATTTTACATGTACATACATTTTTGAAAGGGAAGTTGGGAGTCGTAAGATTGTCAGCCATGAATAAGTCTTCCCAAAATAGAAGAAACCAAATAGAAAATGCAACAAAACAAAAAAATAGCGCGTTTACGGCAGTACAAAAGAAAAAATAAAAAATAAAAAGAAATAATAAAGTAAAATAAAATAAAATAAAACCATAGTGTCACTCCTAGTGGCGCTGGAATTAATTAAGCGATAAAATCGTATTAGCGACCAAAGAAGACGAAAGGACGTAAATTCGTTGAAAATAATCAAATTATACATTCTCTTCGAACATCGTATAGCCTGTATAAAAAAAAAAGCAAAAAATAACAAAAAAAAAACACAAAAAAGGAAAAAAAAACACAAAAAAAAAGATATTTTTTAGCGAATAATTAGCGCGACCGTTCCGATGCATAGTAAAATACGAGCTAAAAATTCGCTTCACCCAATATATATATATATATATATATATAATATTATATATTACATATAATATTATTATATTAATATGTAATATTAATATATATAATAATATATTAATATATAATATTAATGTATATAATATATAGATAATATATATAATATTATATATATTATACACACACACACACACACACACACACAAATATATATATATATACATATACACTTAGCTTGAAATATTCTTCGAGTTGAGAATAATAAGTTCTCGTGTGTAAGACATACATACACATACACAGACATATACACACTCACGAGGTGTCTTTAAAAAGATAATTTTAAATAAAGGATTAAAATTGGATCTTAAAAGGTGTTCGATTGTATCATCGAACGTCCGATCGACGGTAAGAATCTTTATTCAATCAATTCCGTCAAAGAGGATACTCAAGTTTGAATAGCTTAAAGTGATTCGACGATAGCTTACTTATGTTAAAAATAATATCATTAAAGTTTCAATCGTCGCTTTCAAGATCGCTCTAACTAACAATAAGTGGATTCCATTGTGACAATTTTGAATAATCTTTATTTTTCATTCTATATTATTTTTAAGTTGATCACGTAACAGTATCCATATTAATCTTTTACATTTTTTTCAATTCATTTCTTTTTTAATCTTTTCATTACCTTTTTAACCCTTTCGATACAGTGAAATTAAATCATAAACTTGTTCTTTTCGATAAACAATATTAAAAATCTATGAGGACAAAATACAAAATTCAAAAACAAGAAAAACAAGTGATTATATGCAGTCGAAAAAGGTGCTTATATATCTAAAATAACTAATACATTTTCAAATGAGAATCTATCTATATAGGAGGGCTATCTATTGAATGTATGTATATGAAAAATGTAATATATATACATATATATATATATGTCCATAGTAACGAAAGGGTTAATCGATATAACGCCAACTTAAATGGTTGAATCATTTTTACTTCGCGATTGAAAAAGGTAATACATTCGATTTAATCTTTGAAAATAACGATTGTACACAAAATGATATTTATATATTATATTATACATAATTAAACACGGACTCGTTCGAGCCTAGCTAAGCCAATTATTTACGTTTAACACTATAAAATCTGCATTAACAATGCAGTATTTTAGCAATTAGTTTTAAGATATTAATTTCGTCGTTTTATATTGATGTACTACTCTCGTTGTTAGTAAAACGGTCTTATTACTACTAATCCGTCTAATCCGATAATATATAATCATTATTATTATTTTTTTTTTCTTTTTATCATTGTAACTAACAGAGGGCATTAAGAATCGCATGTATTTGATAAACAAACCGTTTTTATTATACTCCAAATGTAAATTCCAAGCAAGATTGTATATTTTAAATTTATTAGAAAAGATTGTTTTAATATTAATATCATTATTATTATTATTATTATTATTATTATTATTATTATTATTATTATTATTATTATTATTATTATTATTATTATTACTATTATTATTATTATTATTATTATTATTATTATTATTATTATTATTATTATACATTCCGCTTGGTTTATTTTCATGCACATTTATTCCTGGATGATGATAATGATAATTATGATGATGATGATGATGATGATGATGATGATGATGATGATGATGATGATGATGATGATGATGATGATGATGATGATGATGATTATGATAATGATAATGATGATGATAACGATAACGACGACGACGATGATTTAATGACACAATAATTATAATTTTCTGTATAAAACAAGATAAGACATATAGGATGAGCGTGCGATTTATCATCTGACTGTTTTTTTTTCTTTATCTCCTGTAAGATCCGCTATATAGGATTTTGCTGTATATCGAAGAGGGATTTTTTACATTCTCTTTGCAATGATCCATCAAAAAAATTAACAGGCAAACAATTGATATTATTTGGACGCACAATTTTTTTTTCTAGTTCTTTGATTCATGTTCTATCCTCGTTTGAATAGACGATAACAAAACAGGTGATATAATCTCATGCTCGATGTATACATACTTTCGCCGTCTTCGATATACATACGTATATACGTAACGTACACGTTAGATTTCGAAAGACTAAGGATCTTCGTTATGTCAGCGAATTTACATCCGTTTTATGATTTTTTTCGAAAGTTTTCTATTTTCTAATACAAGAGGATTCGATAATCGTTGGTCTAAAAAATTGTTCTAAAACAGTATCTTCTATATATTCTTCTAAATATCGATTATATTATATCATACATGGTCTCATTACAGAAATTCGAACCTTTGAATCTCAAACCTATGTAATGGTTGCCTTAAAATATTTTACATTTGATAAAATCCTTTTATGATACATAGTGAATTTGTCATATATATAGCTTGATATGTATGCATGTACAGAATGATTACAAATTGAGCCAGTTAATTATCTTATTTGTTATAAACAATAGAAAGTAAATTTATCAAGAAAAGTTTCACGATTTCATGTGTGAAATATTTTAAGAGTACGAAATAGCAGAATCAATTTTCGCTTAAACCGAAAGTTTTATGATTTTTACCGTTTTTTAGGGAACATTCTCATTTTTCTAATTAATTAGATATTTTATTCGATTATCTTCAAAAAAATTATTAAACAAATAAAAGCATAAAGTTAAAAATAAATTAATTTAACGTTAAAATAATTAACGAGATATTAGTGTGTATAATTATATGAACAATAGTATATACTTTTAGATGTAAAGAATCTTAAGAGGTCATGAAAAAATGAAAAATACACAAAACAATCTTATAATAAGTTTAATTATTACCTAATTAAAGCTATTAATTGAAAACACAAAGTTTAAAATTAATTTATAACAATGAACAAAATGATAGCTTACTTAATTCAATAAATGTCCAAAGTGTCCACCATTATCTTATATGCACAATTAACATCTTTTAATCTTATTTCTTTGTTCATATGTTTTCTAACATTTCAGCTGTTATTTGATTAACAGCATTCATAACTTTTATTTGTAATTCTTTTTAATTTGTAACTGTTTTGACATTATATCTCATCTTTTATAAATCGTCACATAAGAAGATTTAATAGTATTAGATCAGGTGATCTTATAGTCATCTATCAAATTGTGACATATACGATCAGTTTCATTATATTTAATGTTACTGTTTCTGTCTACATAACATACTTCAGACGTTAATATCTCGTTCAATATTAACTTCAAGTCTATATCTTTTTAATAATTTGTTAAACATAATTAATTAAAATATCTGATTAATTAAAAATATAATATATTCCATAAAAAAAAAACTAAGAACCCATTGAACTTCGGATTTAACCGAAAATAAGATTTTTCTTTTTTATTTCGTATTCCTAAAATATTTAATATATGAAATCATGAAACTTTTGTTAACATATATATTCTTTCTTCTATTGCTCTTAACAAAGGAGATATTCAACTGACCCTTCATTTCTAATTAATTAATCTGTACATGTAGGTATATATAATTTTAAAAAGATGTTAAGAGAGACAAAGAGAGAGAGAGAGAAGAAAAAACTATACTAAATTTTTATGCATTGTATCGAAGGTCCTTAGTCGTAAGATATATATTGTAATTAAAGTCCACCATTGTAATTACTTAATTAGAATATGCACTTTGATATACATACGTGTTGGAATTGTCCATTGTTGCATAAACAAGCGCATACATCGATGTTTATGTCGTGTGCAAACAAATCGAATCTCAAGCAAAGATCAATTTCTACGTGAATGCTTATATTATTATTATTATTATTATTATTATTATTATTATTATTATTATTATTATTATTATTATTATTATTATTAACTATTATTACTATCATCATCATTCTTATTCTTGTTCTTATTATTATTCGTATATTTCTACTTTTTATTATTATTATTATTATTATTATTATTATTATTACTATTATTATTTGTATTATTATTAGATGCATCCAATCGTCGTACGAACGCACGCACGTTCACTTGCCATTTTTTCTTGTATGAAAAAAGAAACAGAAGAAAATCTGAAAAAGAAACCAAAAAAAAAAAAAAGAAAAGAAAAAAAAAGAAAAAAAAAAGAATTCCGGTGTGAATCGTTTGCAGAATTTTTCATAAGCAAAGCGCAAGAATAAGCGCGCGATTTCTCGCGACTAGATATTACCTGTGAATACGACCAAAAATAAATTAAAAAAGAAAAAGAAAAAGAAAAAAAAAGGAAAAGAAAAAGAAGAAAGAGAGAGAAGCTTAGACGAAAGGGGAGAATACTGAGATCTAGTTAGAAATTCAAAATTTACCAAAGTGTTTAGGATGAATTAAACTAGTCTTTTGTAAACTACAAACACAAAATAATATATAATATATTAATATATATTATATATACACATACATATATATATATATATTTTCAGAATTATGTGCTAGAAATGTCTGAACGCGTAGATAGAAGACAATATAATAACTGTGTCACGTTCTACTCTAATTGAAAGTAATGAAATACGCAATGTGAATTAGCGCATATTTTTAATAAATGGATCGTAAAATAAACAAGTCCATCGCGTATATGATATGCATACCTTTCAACGATGAAAGAAATTGATTGTAAAAGGAATTACTCCATTCTAAATTTATTCGATTCAATTGATATCCTTTTTGATTTTTTTTTTTTTTTTTTTTTTTTTTATCTTTAAGACCATTCTGTTTCCGAGTATTGTGTCTATTGAAAAATCTCGTTAATAGCGTATCAATGACGAATTCATTAACGAGTCCGTCAGTAGACATGTTTATGTACATAAATATTTTATACGAATAATTCCAAAATAATTTGAGGTTATGTGAGTATCGATAAAAGGATGTTTTCCTAATATACTTTTTATTTTATTCACGAATAAATATAACATTTCTTTGTATTCTAACAATTTACAGAATCATTAGCTATAAAGCAATCTATTGGTCGTGTGATAATTGAATATGCAGAATTTTTATATTAAATGAATTCTTGCAATCGTAATTTACTTATATATGAAATAAAATTATCTGGCATTAGTAACGCATCATACATTTACAAATTGATATCCCTTCATGTTTCAGTTTTTCCTTCTCTTTATTTAAAGCAATGACAGTAAATAAATAGCCGAGGAAAATTTTTATGATAGATGACAAAATTAAACTTAAAAACAATGTATCTTTCGGTACAACAGAACATACAATAATATGTCATTGGCTTTGACATCATCCTCCACGTAGCAATAGATAAAGAAAAAAAAAATGAAATCAGAGTGCTTGCAACTCATATCAAATTACTTATTGTATTTGCATGATATCAATCGATTAATCGATTGATACATGTATTTTCAAGTAAAATCGTTAACAATCACTCTCAACTATGTAACATTATTAAATCGCAAAACGATGAATATCCTTTTCAATCGATGAATATCTCTTTTAAAAGAGATCTTAAAACTAAAAATTGCAGACTGTATAATTTCTGTTAATATAAACAAATGAATATTTTGCTTTGCCAGTAATGATATATAATAATTATTAAGGTCCAAACATCAATAATCATTCATTTTTGTTTTGTTTTTCAATAGTCTTACAAAAGTCGTTTTCTCTAAAAATTTTTTCGAGAAAATCTATCCACACCATCAACGGATATCAACGATTCTGTTTTTCATTTTGTCAATACATCTAATAGAAGAATTACGTTGTGAAATAATATTTTATTTATTAAATCATATTTTGTGATATATCGAGCTTATAAAACGAATATTGTATACTTTTCCCTCGATTTTATTATAAAAACATTGATCTATACACCGGACACGTAATGATCATACTACATTATTATTCAGAAAAAACATGGCTGTAACCGTTGTATGCAGGCTGAAAATGAGCATTTGCAAATTCGTATCACATAGGACACTAACTTCGATCACAAATATAGACATCTATGTTATTAATTACATACAACTTCTAAGTACGCATCCACATTGTGTTAAATATCATAAATATATGTATATGTGTGTATATATTTATATATATATATATACGCGCGCTTGTTGTGTGTGTATGTGTATATGTAAGTGTGTAGTAATATGTAATGCTTAGTAACTGTACACTACACATTTGTGACTCATGTTTTTTAAACTTCAATTTAGTTTTACCTTACGTTTTATAAAAGTTTCAGTTAGTAATTATTTATGTGTTCATTATGTCAAGTTAAAATTATAATTCCAAATACTGGCAAAGCAATTCCTGGTCTTTGTATTGCGTAATAGATTATTTTATCATATGTCTTTTGCTCTCTACTATTCCCCAACGTTATTCTTCACGCAACTAAAGTAAATTTTATGTATCTATTAGAGTTGCACGATAGTGACCTTCTTTATTAATTATTCTACACCAATTGTTCTGTTGTTTTGTCGTAATGAAATTGAGTCGTACATACCATGCCTAGTAATTAGTATCGCACAGTTAGGCACAACCCCATTGAAAAATATACATACTGCAAATTATTTAATATTCTTGATAACTCAGTGATGTAGTGTAACTCTCTGGTGTAGAAGGATTTAAATGATCCGATTAATCTTACGATCTATGTTGGAAACTAGTAGATTGTAGCGTTTTGCATAATACTTCGTTCATATTGTCATAACTGACTGTTCTCACGCAAAAAGCATTGAATTCGATACTTTTCTTTAGAATGAAATCATAATTATCAAGGCTATAAAAGCGCATAATAAAATGCGTTAAGCTTTTTCTCGTGTAGTTTTCATGCTAAATAAGAAAACTGTTTAGTTTTATTATAATGTCCTACGTGGTTTCACTATTAATTCTATAAAGTGAAAACTTAATGGAGATAATCATACCGTTTTTTGTGTAATTAATTTTCTATATCTCAATTATGATACAAATTTTATCACATATTTACTAGTACATACGATTAAATCAGTAATAGCGTATTTCTTACAAGCTGTGTTGGACTCACTTGTAAAAACTGCATGATCTGTACTCTTTCATCGTACCTTTAAATATTCTTCATTATCATATCAAAGTATATGTCATAACTTTGCTATTGTTACATTATAGAAACTATAGTATATGTGTGTGCATCAGTTGTTAAGAAGTTTGTTTTGAACTTATATTCAGAAAAATTTTAAGGGGTGCATAATATTTCTGCCGGATTATAACTTATAATTTAGATTAATTTTTTCATTCAAAATTAGGAAACTTTGTAGACACGTGTTTAATATAATTTAAGCATGACCGAAGTTATTAATGCTCAAAGTTGTTTTGTAGTACGGAAAATGATATTTTTTTCTACATTATCAGGAAAACATCAAGATTTGATAATTAATCTCACATTTCATTAGAAGAATCACTGTTGGAGGTACTTCCAGTCGACGACGAAGTGGAGGATGATCTGCTACTGTTTGATTCATTAGCAGCCCTGTAGAATGTGAATGATAAACATACATCGTAAATAATAATTATACGAATAAACAGAGTACATCCAATTTTAGTGAATTGTTACCGTACCTAAAGAGAGCAGCTAAACTTGGTCTAACAGTATCTTGATTTGCTTCTGCAGTACTTTGATCGCCTAAACTTTGTCTGCAAATCGGGCATGTTCCATGCTACGAGAAAAAAAAAGTAATATACATGAAATAATATCGCTCAACAATATCAGATAAATATTTTGAAATGTATTTTGTTGGATACTTACAAGTTCAAGCCAAGGTACAATGCAAGGTGTATGATAAAAATGTTGACAAGGTAGCTGTCTAACAGGTTCAGCTAATTTAAAGTCTTCCCAACAAACGGAGCATTGCAATTTGCTATCTGTATATGAAAATGCATTGTAGTAAAATTAAATATGATTTCATATAACTTACATCTTGCAATAAAATATCACTTACCAACTTGACTTTGCGTTACTGTTGTCTTAGGTATTGCATCAATTTGTTTTTGTGGCAATGGCGGTGGTCCAGTTCCGTCCATTTGATTCAATAACTGTGTGACAATAGCATCCAATCCATCCCGACCCCAAACATAATCTCCAGGGTTTCCCAAGAACAGTCTAATATTGAATCTATATTATTCGATTTTATTTTAGTAATACTAATATAAAATAAAAAGACAATAGCTTACGTTTTGAGCGATTGACATTATGATTGAAATAATCTGGAATTTTACAAATATTAAGGCAAAATTAAAATCTAACTTGTGATCTTATGAGGACAAGCACACAAATGATATCACAAATATCTTCAAAAATTTTAATTAGTACTTCTTTTATAAAAATATATAAACACCTGTGTTAAATTAATAATAATAATGATAAATTTTTAAATAACCAGTTATCTTCAATATTTATCATTCATGTATGATACCTTACAGTGCTTTATGTTCTCAATATTTTGATTTTCAACGCGACTAACTGAAATTACAAGACCACAATTCTGGCAATATAGAGAAATAGATATTAAAATAAATCTTTATTAAATTCATATATTCATATAATTATATTATATCTCAGATAATATATAGTAAAAATAACAAATGGTAAATAAATAACGCTAGAATGTTTTAAATGACATTTTAAAGAAGCGAGTATAGGAAATGGAATGTCTATTAAAGAATTGAGCAAATTAACATGCAAAAATGTTAGAATATAAATAGTGGGGCACCATGTATTAAATAAAAAATGAAAAATGTTTTGATGTTTCACGATAAGCAACTATAATATTAAAAATGTATTTGGTAGTACTACATACACAGGTGGTTGTCCATCTTGTGTAACTGGATGGCCTAGACCAGCTCCTGACAGGTTAAGTATGAAGTCTTGAATAAAATTTTCAATAGGTATTGCTTCTTGTCTTCCACGACTGCTGACACAAATGTATATATTAAATAATTAACTATTGCATGATATTAATCTCGGAAAAAAAATTTTATGTTGAAATTGAATATATCAATATACACAGAATTGCATTGTAAAACTTAACACGACATAAAGCACAGAGTGTGTAAACTCTTTGGAAAATAATTAAGTTGTCTATTTTTTTCTATTTTCTGTTTACATTTCTATTTTCAATAAGTATATATATATATATTATGCATTTCTAAGTTGTTTGGCTCATTTGTGTACGTTCAAATACAGCATAGCTCAGCATGGCAAGATCTCGCAAAATTTGATACAATACAATACAGCACAGCACCCACATACACACATACATACACTATTATTACCACTATAAAAGTATTTATTATTGATGACTCTGGCATTTTCATTAATTTATTTTTCAAATATTTGTAAACTCTAGCATAAAGTATGAAATTATTGTAGCTGTGCCAATTAAACCAAACACACAATTAGTGTACTAGTGATGACAAGATATAATGTTGCCTCAAGCATGCTTCAATCTACCAACTAAAGTAATGTATTATTTTTATTTATATAATTAAAATGTTTGTGAGATACAAGCAACATACATTTAGAAGTACTTTCTAAAAGCAGCTCTTGATTTTTTTGATGCAATTGTGAGTCAAAAAATAAAAAGTAAATTTGTAATAAAACAGCTGGCGATTGGTGAGTGCATAAGGTTGTATGATTAATCATAACTAATTAACATTAAAAAATAACCTAATTAGTTTACATTTGTATCGTAATATTCTTCGATCATAATTTGAAATTTACACAATTATTCGTTTGATCAATTGAACGAAACATTTGGAAACGAAATAGTTTTTTAATAAGTTGATTAATCTTTTGCGAGATTAATCATACAGGCCTTGTAGGGTCATCATGTCAGTAAATGGAATACCGATGGCGCAGAAGCCCAGTGCGGGAAGGAAGTGCAGTGTACCTGCCGGAGCGACGAGTATCTGGTGTATTGCGTGACCAGCTAACTCGTCTTCTGCCTTCTAACGTATTGCTTCTGTTACCTGCACGTGGTTGCATATTGAGGGTAGGAGATTCCAATATCATTTCTACAAAATCACGATCAGTAGGGTAGCGCTGGAATAATTAAGAAAGGAAATTACACAATACCGTATATAATTCTTCAGAATCTTTTAATACCTGGTTTATTTTTTATATTCTTACTGAAGTTATTTTATTTCTTTAATTTACTACAATCTTCAAAATAATTTAAACAAGGAACTAAGTCATACAGACTCACATTATAGCCTGGAATATCAATAATATCAATATCGCTTAGATCTTCGCCACTTATATCCATCCCAGAACCATTGTCGTTGGTTCCAACCTCCAATTCTTCTATAAATCCACATGAACATCTTGGACAAGTGTAGTCCTACCCAATATTTGAGAAAACTCAAGTTAGCAAAACTTGCAGATTATAATTGCAAACAATGCACTTGACTAAAACTATAGCATATATTATAGACGCCAAGAAGTACATCTAAAATCAAATTATCACTTGTGTAAGAATCAAGAACAAAATTGTCTTTGTATTTTAAATAATTAATTTGTTATATAGAAAACTTACATAGATGTTTATTTTCCATGAACATAGTTATATACACATAACTATTTTCAATGACAAGAGAGAGAGAGTCTAAAGTATAAATACTCATATATATAGTATTGTACTGATAGTATATGTATTTTAAAAAGAGCTTTATCTATAGTTCATTGATAAAGTTATAAGTAAATGTACATTATATTTTAAAACTTTATTCATATTGTTCGTATTAATAATAAAAAGATCGTTATTTATCGATATACTTATTTCCATTCATTTTTTCATAATATCATTTAGTATCTAGGACAAGGAAGGACAAGCAAAATAAAATATTAAAACTGTCATTTATTATAATGAAAATATCGTCGATTCGAGCGACAGTTTGTGAAATAAAAATTATACGTAGTATAGGAAATGAGTATATTATTATTGTAAGTATGGACGCACGGACTGATTCGAAAATTTACATAAACGTTTTACGCTGCATGATAATAGGGACCATTAGCGTCGAAAAAAGTATCTAACGACGCATAGATTTTTGCCTTTTAATCCGATGTTATACCTGCGTTTTAATAACGTGACTAAACGTACACGTATTTATCTTTGAGGAAGGGAAAGAGTTTATTTTCGTGCCAAAGGAAGGCTCTTGAAGATTATTAAAGTACTAGCATCGAAGAACATGGCATTGTTTCCGATAGAGGGGTCAGGGGATAGGAATTTTACACATGGTTATACTGACAACTTGCAGATTGATGTTGTACTTTCGCTGGCCGTATTTTAGATGCGCATACGAATTACAACGACTACAAGCAACATTAGAGCATACTTACGGGTTGCAAACACTCAATTTCATCGATGCATTTATGGCAATAAAAACGGGACACCGGAGTCCCGTCCACAACGGCTTCAGCCATGTTTTACGTGTCCTTCTCTCTCTTCTTCCCTACTTCCTAAAGTGCGTAGTCTGACTCATATAGCAGAAGTAGATGGCATAAACTACACGTAACTTCGAGATACTACGTTCCTTCGCCGAGGATGGCTGGCGCGTGTGCAGTAGTCGTATGTATTATTATTAGATGGCGTCATTTTGTCTCGATATATTACGCAATAATATATCTTTAAAGATATTTACTCCACGAAAATTGAAAGGTCGTGTTTTGTAACCGATAGACTGACGTTAGACTTACCCATTATCGTCGTCGTCGTCGTCGTTATACGATTACGACGACATCATTTTTCATTGTCCTTTTACAAGTTCGTCCTTATCAATTGAAGGTAATCGTTTCTGACTAAAGATGTACCTATACCAATTGCAACGACTTTAATCGAATACGTTAGCATATCAAATTCTTCTTCTCTAAAGATTATTTCTATTGGTCGATTCAAAATGGAAAGAAACCAATCCAATCAGAAGTTGTATAGCTGAATTAATACTGGTTGTCGTTTGTTTTACCTTCTCCTATCTCGTAAAGGAACGTCATCTTTGAACGACGTTCTTTTTTCTTTTTAAGTTTTCTTTTTCTTTTTCTAAGCAGAGAGATGTTGTACGCCTAAAGAAATTCTTCATGATTTTTTTTTTTTTTTATAATTAATCGTGATTATAACAGCGACGAGAACATCAAGAAAGATTTCTATAATCTCTGTTTGTTGAAAATTCGGCAATCTCATCGTACGGCCAGTGCCGTATGTAACGGTTGGTAACGATATCCTGATCATACGATTTCACGCTTTTGTTCTATATTTTATTTGTTTTTATTTTGTTTTCTTGTTTTTGTTTTTTTTTTTTCTATTTATTTACGTATATTCTCCTAATGAATATTTAGTATGAAATAAAATAATTTTTCTTGTCCTCTTCTAATATCTTTTGTTTTTAGATTCTTTTTTTTTTCTTGAGAACGAGACAGAATACGAGCGAGAAACATGACTATCAACAAAATGTTTCAGTAAAGCAATGTAGATGGCTCTTGCGGAGGGATTTTGTTATCTGTTTTACCTGCATAATTATATTTTACGAGTTAAATCAAAGTTTAAGGTTATAAAAGAAAGTTTATCTATAATAAGATCTATAGGGAATATTTCTTAACATTTATTGCGGTGAAAAGTCAATTGTAAATAAATATTAGATCGATTCCGTTCGAAAATATATCATACAATTATCAACCGAGTCGCGTCAAACTTATCTCTTTATTTATCGCATCGTGGGTTTGTCGATAAGTATATATATCTTTTTAATTTTTTTTATCTCATATCTTATTTATAATACTTTATTGTCGTCTATATTCTTAGAAATATCTTTTTCAGACTAGAAACGAATATAAGTTTCACGATTCATTTTAAAGTTTTAATATTTATTAATATACCGATATTATGGATATTATCAAAAATATTTTTAAGTTAAGATTATTTTTAAGGTTAAGATCCGTTTTCTAGTTAGGAATGACAATGCAAGTATTGTATTATGTCGATATCAACGAATGGTTTATATCATGATTCAGTAACGAAAATTGAAAAAAAAGGTACAGCAAAAATGACGATACTTTTTTGCTATTTTAGCGAACTGAATTAAGTGAAAAGCAGAGATAAACGTGTATGTATGTATATCTATACAATATCGAAACGCAGCTATTGTAGAAAAACATACAATTTTTGCAAAAATTATGTAATGAAGCGAACATTATATAATGAATGCACAGATTATCAACGTATTAAAAAATATGAACATATGTAGGTATTCTGAGAGTATCCATTAATTAACTAAAGTACATACAAATTATGTCGGTGTTTATTTAGTATTATAAAACTTGATTGTATTTTATTTAATTTTATTTTTTACAGATAGGGATATAATGATATTAATAAGATAATGTAACGAGTAAAATATTTTATTTATTTTAACAATCAGTAATATAAGAGACTTATTTTATATGTTTGTAATTTTTCAAAAATATGTACTATTTTTATCCCATCCACATATGATTTGATATAATTGCCTTTTATGATCCGATGAAAAGTTTAAACTGAAATATTAGCTATACAGTTAATAATAATATTAGCTGATCGAGGCACGGGTGATTAATTATAATTAATTATTAGAAGAGCATCGAGCGATCATAAGTAATTTTACTTCAGAGATTTATTCGTGAATAGTTTTCTATTTTTTCATTTATTTATTAAATCAGGATAGGATTCTTTTGTTTTATACGCGTATATAATTATTTGCACTTTAACGTTGGTATTCATGAATATTTACGATTTTTGATAAGTAAACGAGCAAGGAAATGTTATAGATATTTTAACCGCGGTATCATTACAAACAAATTTATTATCTTTTTTACGACGAAAAAAAAATTGAAAAACGATGCTCTACATTATGATTGTTACCATTCGATAAACAGTAACTTCAGGAATAAAATGTTATCTATTTGGGCGAACTTCATGCTGCGGTTGTCGTATCACGAAGATATCGAAAAACTAAAAAAAAATGATAAGACGCTTACTTTACCGATATGTTTTCAAACGGACATCTACGTACGTTCTTGGAATAGTTGTAACAAGCATGTTCTTTGAACGAACTTATGATTATCTCTGCGAGTCCATTTTTGAATGGATAAATGATGGGGTGAGTGATATAAATATTTTATAAATTTTCTCTTTTTTTGTTTTCGTCGAAGGATATTAGTGATATCTTATCCATAATATGTATTAAAAACAGCGATTAGACGAAATATTTGAGGATAGATAAAGATACGATACAAAATTTATAATTACGTTTCTTAATAGTTCAATAATAATTTTTCTTTAAATAATAGAAACAATTAACTCTAATGAGTTTCTAAGAATCAAATAATTATTGGAAAATAAATTTTTTCAGAGACTATGGATGCATATAAAACATCAATATGAAAATCCTCCTTTAGTTCAAAATGTGGAAAATAAGGAATTGTCCCCTGGTTTAAAGGACAATTTGAAAAAAAAAGTTTCCATCGAAAAAAAGACCGACTCAGTTTAATGAGCAATTTTTTTGCCGTGTTTTATCGATATAAATACTCTGCTCATATAGAAATTTCCTATTAAAAAAAATCCATGTGGTTTCGAATAGCGTTATATTTGTAATCATAAATAGCATAATAATCGGTTGGCTTTGTTTTAATTTTAAATAATTATAATTTAAATATTATTAAAATATGATGCTAAGAACCATATGCTGGTTTTGTAGAATATTATTATTTATATAGTACATTTGTCTCTACATATATCTCACATTCTTTTACTTAAAACAAAAATGAAAAAATTCAAGTGGAAATGTAATGTAATCGGATCAAAATTGTTTCTTATTGTTTTTATCGCATATCGCATATAAATAGATCGTTTTATATGTTTACGAATTTTAGATTAATTTTGACCAATTAATAAGTAACATTAAAATAAGTATGTTAGATATATATCATTCAGAAATGTATATTTTAGTATAAAAATATGCCAATGTGTTTAAGTAAATCTGATATCGTATTATTTCCTTCGAGATATACACAGTGAAGATTAATTAAAGGCGGAAGAAAGATTCCTTTATAAATAGAAGTATATATTATTATTGTATTATCAAGAGATCGTGTAAATTCGGCTAAAATGTATTATAGTAAGATTAGTGATAAATAAATAATAATAGGAACAGAATGATGGTTTATTAATAATATTTTAATTAAAATATATCTTAATACTTTTTTTTTTATAAAGAATATTAAGCTTCGTGGATCAATGCAATCGAAAATATATAATCCATTTAAAAAGATACAAAGTTAATCTTTGTATATCTTTTATCCGTTCTCTTTATTATTTTATCTTATATTATTGTAGTAAACAAAGTTTTTTCATATCTTTAAAAAGCATGGAGATAATCAAGGCGATAAAAGTTATTATCCCACCTTATATTAGTCATTATTGTAGTATCTTACCTTTGATTCACTATCAGATGTTGATATTGTGTCGCTACAAGAAGTTGAAAAGAAGTGAGTTTTACGTAAAGTCTAAAATCGTTAAAATCATCTAAGATCATATAAATATACTTGTTCATTAAAATTATATAGGTAAATATATCAAACAAATTCATAATTAGCTATATATTGAATTATAGATAATTATAAAAATAAATTGTTTATTCTAAGATCATGGTAAACGTATTGCTATTGAACGTATTCTGGAATTATTTCTCGTAAATACATACAATGATATCACAGAAATATTCATACATTCTTTTGAATTAAATAACTTTTTACTTTATATCGAATGATGAATTTCGGAATTTTTAATAGGCACGGAAAAAATTAATATGCTATACGAAGCGTGTTTGAAACTTAATATAAAAATATTCGAGATTTGGTAGAAATGTTGAACCTATAACATGTATATTCAAGCATTTATTCAACTGTCGAATAATTTCGTCGAAGTAACAACTAACATTCTTTAAAAATACATACGATTAATGTTCCAGTAAACATCATGAGAAAGCGAACAATATATGTTACATTTTGCACTTTAATTCATCTGACATTATTCGCAATTGGAACATTGGAGACTAGTTACTATAATCGATTAGCTTTGGAAAGCAATGGAATGTATAGGAGAGATATAAGGCAGGAAAAAAAAATAGCATTGCATTTAAATATGGAAGATTCAGATACGGAGGAATATATCCTGGAAACAGATTGCGAAAGATTCGACGTATCGCTCAATTTTTCACGTATGATTATAAAAGTATTAGGAAAAAACTTCGTTAATTCGCCGTTGATTACATGTTTGAACTTTGAAGGGAATCATATAGAATCAGTCGAATCTGGTGCATTCAATAATGTACCAGCTTTGCAATATCTAAATATAGGAAAAAACTCCATTTCTTCATTATTTTCCTTTAACGGTCATGATAATTTAAAAACATTGATACTGGCACATCAGTCGGGATGGACATATTATGAGAGAAATTTGGAAATTATCGGAGAATATCCCGAACTTCGTTATTTAGATTTAAGCGGTAATAAAATATCGTCGATCAATTGGCAAACAAATTATCAGGACTCGTATAATCGAATTAATAAAAAATCTGCATTTCCTAAATTAAAATATTTAGATTTATCTTATAATAATCTTCATGAATTTCATGTTTACTATGATAAGTCTTTCTTATTCAACCGAAACATAGCGCATCTTAATTTAAGTTATAATTATTTTATCAATGTCGATCTGCGTTTTTTCACAAATTTAATTGAATTAAGATTAGATAATAATAATTTAGTGGCTATCAATGAATATTGTTCTAGAGAATGTGTATGTATAAGTGAAATGCCAAGGTTGAAATATTTTTCTATATCCAATAACAAAATAAACAGTTTAAGTCGATACGTATTTATGAATATACCTGAATTAATTACTTTGGATCTTTCGAATAACGAATTAAAGGATATTTCAGCAGAACTCTTTTATAATTTAAATTCATTAGAGAACTTGTATTTAAATAATAACAAATTATCTTCAATTTATAGTGTAATATGGTTGCCAAGATTATCCGTTTTATCGATAGCTCATAATGAAATCCAGGAAATACATCCTGAAGAAATATTCAACGCGCATGCTTTAAAAAAATTGTACCTAGATCATAATGCAATTGAAAATATTCATGAAAGTACATTTTCTAAATTGGAATCATTAGAGGAATTATATTTAGACAATAATAATTTAGTTAAATTACCAACCGAGTGGGATAACAATTTAAGAAATCTACATTATCTCAATTTGTCTAATAACAAATTTTTATCTTTGGAATCTTTGTCGCTAAGCGCATCTTTACCAGTAATAAGAATAGACTTGATAAACAATAAGTTCATTCATATAAAAGCTGAAGTATTGCGAAATTTACCAGAAAATGCAACCATATACTTAACTCCGCCATCAGAGAACAATGAATTATCTAATAAAAATTTATAGATTACTAAAATATTAAATTTTAATTTCCGAGTTCATATGTATGTTCATTTACAACTCTTAAATATAATATAATCTGATAGATATAATAAAAATAAACATAGTCTGATTGTATTAGTCTAAGATGAATAAAAAGATAATGTACCATTGATACGAATTATCTTTTCAATTAGTTTTTAATAACTTTTGAATGTTATTAGTTTCTTTTTTTATTGTATTTAAACACGATTTCGTTCCGATAAAAAAGCGCTAATAGGATTAATTAGAAATTATTTTTCATTTACAGATTGTATTCATAATGTGGCATTCAAGTATGTTTATTATCCATGTGGTTGTTATTAGCATGGGATTCATTCAGGGTATGTTTGCTACGACGATATCGTTTCAGTCGGAGAAATTCGAAGAAGATCTCAGTTTCAATTTTGAAGAACCGATGGACAAGTGCGACAATCCGAAACATGAAATTGTAAAACTTGCTAATATGGGGATACGAGTAGTGAGAGACAACTTCGTCGAAAGCGTTAACGTGCGATCTATCAATCTCGAGAACAACGATATCGTTGATATCTCACCGGATGCCTTCAAAGGTGTTCCAAATTTATCCTGTCTCAATTTTCGACAGAATAAGCGATCGAATATATTGAATAACTTTATAAAATATTTTAACCATTCTTCGCTAACAAAATTAAATTTGGCTGAAACTATATCTTCGTCTTTCGTCTCCGACAAATCACAGAAAGACTATTCACACGGAGATAATAGGAATACACCATCTAAAATTGTCCTTCCTTATGTTACGCATTTGGATATTAGCAAAAATAATTTAATATTTTTACCGAATTATGTCAAATCTTTATTTCCTCATTTGACGCACCTTTACTTATCGGATAATAAATTGAACTTATATTCGCAACTTACTGTACCTGCGACAATACAGGTTTTATATCTTGAAAGAAATAGCAGGAGTATTTCATGGTCGTTTTTACCACAAAATATATCCGCCTTATTTCTTAATGAAAATAATATACGATATGATTTTTACTATGAAAATCCTAATCTTAAAGTATTGTCTGTTCGTAAAGTCATAGATATTGAATACTTGATTTCTAATCTCGATCGGTATAAAAATCTCGTTGATTTGGATATATCATCAAACAACATAAATTTTATTAGTGAACGGAGTTTTAGTAAATTGAAATCTTTACAACGTTTTTCTTTAGATCAAAATTCTCTTTCTTCCGTATCTTTCTTGATTCATTTGTCTTCTCTCACAGATTTGTCTATATCGTATAATAATTTAACCAATATCACGTCGGATATTTTCTCGAATATTACAAATTTGAAGAAACTAAATTTGCGTGGAAATCGTATCACTATAATTTCGAAGAGTGCTTTCATGATCTTGAAAAAGTTAGAAAAACTTGATTTGGCGGAAAATAACTTGACTACTCTTCCTGTTACATGGATGAATAGCTTGATAGGACTGCGCTATCTTAATTTAAAATCGAATTTCTTTACTAGCATCGACAGCATGTCAATATATGCTTACTCAAATCTAAATCACTTATTTGTGCAGAACAACAGTTTTATACAGATTGAAATAAACAGTTTAGAGAAATTACCCTCAACTGTTGTTGTTCATGTGTTATCGATTAATAATTTTACGTGTACAACATAAATGCGATTTACTATTTTGAAAATTATTAATTACTAGAAATCACATAATGTATGTATTTTTGTGAACATTTATAATATTGTATGCTTCATGAAATATTATCTATTACGAATAATTTGTATTCTCATGATTAATCATATAAATATTAATTTAATTATTAATTTGATGATTCAATAAAAGTAATGTGAAAGGATTCAAATTATTCGTAATATGATTAGGAAAAAAATGAAATAGAATTGATTGTTTTGAAAGTATGTTTAAACACCTATACAAATTGTTAACATTTCATCGATATATTAGCTATCAAGTACATGATAACACAATAGCTTTTTTTAGTTTCTCCGTTCGATGCAAGTTCACTTCTTGTTCAAATCGTGAAACGCGAACGAACGAACACTCTTCGTGATTTTTTGGTTTTTATTTTAGCCATACAAACACTCGATTTCCTTATTGCTTTATGCGCGATTAAAGTTAAAATGACAACGATTATTAGAATTTATCACGATTGAAGTTTCCATTTGAAAGCAGTTTATTTTAACGTTGTAGAAACATCTGTGTAACGTTTGATCAACAGTACATTTCTATGAAACAATTAATGAAACGTAAGATCGGAATTAATTTATTTCAATGTTGTATTAACGTCTGTGTGACATTTTTACAAACCTTTATCGTCGTCGAGCTCAATATTATTATGTACATATACAGTATATGCGTGTGCAAGCAACTGAGAAAGTATTTGTTTGCTTACTTTAACATTGAAAGCACGAATTTTTCCATTAAATTAGATATATTATTAGATACAATTTACATAAATCAATAATATTCACAAATTTAATCAATCTATTCCATGTGTTTGTGTGTATGTGTGCAGAACTTGTGTGATAACACACGAGAGAACTTTTTTGTACGCATACTTTGTGATCGAATATACGAATTTTTCCAAAAAATGATATTGGTTAATGTTTTTTAGAATTTATATAAGTTAGCCGAAGGATCTGTGTACATTCAACAATCTTCGTATGGTGAAATCTAGATCGGTATTACTTGTCGTCCATTGAAATCTAATCGAAAGTGATGAAACGCAAGTACTATTGGGCGAATGGATGTATGATGAATTGTATTTCAATAATATATTTTTTTTAATTGTATTGAAATATCTACATACATTATACATTAGTAATTATTCTTCAGCATATAGATACATAGACCAGATAAAAATATATAAAATAATTTAATCGAATTAATTTTCTATTTTACTAATATAGATATAATCTCTTTCAGTTTTCCAAGAAGAAACTAGGAGAACTATGTACGCTAGAAATAATATTTAAAACGTAACCGTACTGCTCGCAGATGCAATTGCTCCGTTTGTTGTTAAATATATATAACGAGGGTCTCCATAAGGGGAAAAAAATAGCGTTATTAATATAGATAACAGTTTTATAATTCCTCCACCAGTTACCACAACTGACATGCAACAAAACACAAAGTAGTCGTATGATATAACGTTTATGTATATGTTATACTGTTTAAAGATTTAGGAAGTACCTACAAAAATGTATATAAATAATTGAAGGACGATCAAGAGATCATTTTTGTTGCATTACGTTTTTCTATTGGTTTCTATTAATGTGTTACGTAGTTCTCGTTTGTATAAGCATTTTTCCAGACGTGTCCAAATCTGTTGTTGCTTCGTTAATTCCGATCCGTCAAGATCATGCTAAACGAATTTTTACCAATAATTAAAGTAGACTTAATAAACAATAACTTAATTCATATGAACGCTGAAGTATTGCGAAATTTATCGAGAAATGCGACCATATACTTGATTCCACGATCAAAGAATACTAAATTATCTAATAAGAATTTATAGATTATTAAAATATTAATTAATTTTATTTCCCTAAGTTCATATGTATACCTATTTATGTCTTTTGAGTATAGGATATAGTCCGATTGTATTACGAAATGAAATAAATAAAATGATAAGGTATCGTTCATACGAATTACGTTTTCAATTAGTTTTTAATAAATCTTGAACGTTATTACATTTCTTTTCATTGTATTTAAACACGATTTCGTTCCGATAAAAAAGCACTAATATGACTAATTAGAAATTGATTTTCATTCACAGATTGTATTTATAATGTGAAATTAAAATATGTTTATTATCCGTGTGGCTGTTATTAATATGGGAATCATTCACGGTATATTTGCTACGATGATATCGTTTAGGCTGAAGAAATTCGAAGAAGATCTCAGACTTAACTTTGAAGAACAGATGGACAAGTGTGACGATCCAAAATATGAAATTGTAAAACTTGCTAACATAGGATTACAAGTTGTGAGAGACAAGTTTGTTGTGAAAGCGTAAACGTTTGATCTATCAATCTCGAGGACAACGATATCGTTGATATCTTTCCGGATGCTTTCAAAGCTGTTTCAAATATGTTTTGTCTCAATTTTCGACGGTATAATCGATCGAATACATTGAATAGCGTTCTAAAATCTGTTAATCATTCTTCGTTAAGAAATTTAAATTTGGGTGATACTATGTCAAAAGAAAAATATTAGTAGGATATTAGCAAAAATAATTTAATATATTTACCGTTTATATTTGAAATTTTTATTTCCTCATTTGACGCACCTTTACTTGTTGGATAATAAAATTGGACATCCTCTACCAGCAACCTATTATACCTGCGACAACACAGGTTTTATATCTTGAAAGAAATAACAATAGTATTTTATGGTCATTTTTACCAAAAAATATGTGCGCCTTATTTCTTAATGAGAATAATATACAATATAATTTTTACTATGAAAATCCTAATCTTAAAGTATTGTCTATTCGTAAATGCAGAAATATTGAATCATTGATTTCTAATCTCAATCGATATAAAAATCTCGTTGATTTGGATATATCATCAAACAACATAAATTTTATTAGTGAACGGAGTTTTAGTAAATTGAAATCTTTACAACGTTTTTCTTTAGATCAAAATTCTCTTTCTTCCGTATCTTTCTTGATTCATTTGTCTTCTCTCACAGATTTGTCTATATCATATAATAATCTAATCAATATCATCTCGGATATTGTCGTGAATCTTAAAAATTTGAAGAGACTAAATTTGCGTGGAAATCGTATCGCTATAATTTCGAAGAGTGCTTTCATGAACTTGAGAAAGTTAGAAAAACTTGATCTTGCAGATAATCGTATGATTATACTTGCTATTCGATGGTTGAATAATTCGAGGACTACGTTATCTTAATCTATAATCAAATCTGTTTATTAACCTCGATAACATATTTGTATATAGTTTTCCTAATCGGAATAATTTATTTGTTGGGGGCAATAAGTTTATAGAAATCGAAATAGCGAGCTTTGTGGCATTATATTCAACTGTTATTTATTTGTCATCAGTGTTAGTTAATGTTTAAAGTATATAACGTAATTCACATGTTTACGTGTATAGCATAAATATGATTTATTTAAAAATTATTTATTAATAGAAATCGCATAATCCATATTATTGTTAACATTTATTATATTATTTATAATATTGTGTGGTCAATAAAATATTATAAACAATTAATAAATTATATTCTAATGTTCCCGTAATTATATTCTTATTAATTTCATTATTGATTATATCGTTTTTATTTTGTTATATTGTTTATTATATGTATGTATAGAAAATGTTAAACTAAGAAGGTCGATAATTACAGTATTCTACATTATCTGACGAAGGTTAGCTTTGCGAGTTCAAAGGGTAATATTTGACTCATGTTGAATGTTTCATTGTTCTGTCGGTAACATCTAAATTAAGTAAATACTTTTTTAAATATGCATTACTTATATCAATCGACGGTCGATAAATTTGTACATTCCCTTGAAAAATCATTCGATTATTTATACTCATAAAATCAAATTGTATCCCAATAATATCAGTCTTTCGGAACATTACGTTTATTTTTATTCAGCAAAAATTTATATACTTTGTAATCTATTTTTTTAAATTCACTACAGAATATTAAAAATAAGACATAATAAATAAGAGAAATAATTAATGAAGATACGAAGATACGAACGCGCGTCGAAGATAGACACTTATAAGAGTACAATTCTATTTTTCTTTACTTATCTTTTCCTCTTTGATCTGCAATCTAAATTTCGATGGCTCTAAAAATTGTCGTTAGAGCGAAAAATCGTCGCATATTGTTAACCGAACGTGTTGACACAGTTGAGATGTAATTATGCGGAAAATGAAAATGCGGATATTCGTCCGGGAAGACAGTATGAATTTCATTTTGTGTTTATGTGTACATGCTATGTGCGTGTGTGTAATACCTATTTACACACACATACACACACAAACACACACAGAGGGAGAGAGAGAGAGAGAGAGAGAACACGACAAAGGCAACATCTTTGAAACTTTTCGCGAAAGCGTCAGTTTGTAATACTATGTGTAGCGCGTTTGTTAAACATGGTTGGCGTGGTTGTGGGATACCGGTGGAGCGGTAGGGTGGAAGAAAGGGGTTATGAACGGTGCTCGGTATTAAGGATGAAGGGAGATTATAGTACATAAAAACACTTGTTCGCGCTCATCGTTTATTGTCCCGTTCATTTCTTTCTATATATATTATAATCGTACTTCTCTCGTGTTTACGTTTGCGTTCTCGTGCCTCATTTTATGTAAATACGGTATTACGCCGAAAAATAAACATTATTTTCTTCTGCGTTTATCGAAGATATTACATGGTTTTATTCTTACATGACGAATGATCAACGACGCCACGGATTTCACAAAATCATTCGCAAAATTTGTTATCAACGTTACTTTTAACTTTATTTCTCCTCTCTCTCTCTCTCTCTCTCTCTCTCTCTCTCTCTCTCTCTCTCTCTCTCTCTCTCTCTCTCTCTTTTATATTACAATTCATATGATATCATTATTTCCATTTGTAGATCTTGTATTTAGTTTGTTATATGTCATATCATTGTTTATTTTCGAAAATAGTTCTCTCTTATAGTAATCCATAAAGACATTGATATATTTTCTCTCCTTTCTTCTCAATCAATTCTCTCTCTCTCTCTCTCTCTCTCTCCTTTTCCTCTTTTTCTTTTCTTTTTCTTTTATTTTTTCTTTTCTTTAATATTTCCAGAGGATATTTTAGCTTTTTCGTATAACGAAATAGGAGAATGAGAACGACTTGGAATACTAAATTATGATTTTATCATTCTCGCATATGTATCTTCTTATCGTCAATATTTGTATTGTGACAGCTGCGTACCGTCTTCGATATTCTAATATAACATACAAAGAAATACATCTAAGTCAGCTTTGAAAGCTATTATAGAAACTGAAAGGATAAAAACAAATATAACTTTCCATTGCTTTAAAAATATTTGTTATTGGTAGATCGTATAAATTTATTTCTCTAATGATAGTTTTTGGAAAATTAAGTGTGTTATTCAGTTTTTATTTACTCTCCCTTTCTCTCTTTCTTTCTTTATCTCTCTCTTTTGTTCGTGACGTGTATAATCAATAATGCTACATGGAAATAGATATTTTTGAACATCATTTTCTACAAGTTTATCATTGAATCGTTTTTAAATATAACGTAATTATTTCATCTTGTTAATAACTTTAAGATCACGATTTTTCAATTATTCCTGATAGAATATAGGAATTATAACATATTACATTGATAATTCAAATTAGAAAATATCATGTATCATTAGAAAGAAATTTCAATTTTCAAGTTCCTGTAAATATGCAATTCCTTCGCACAAAGATGCTCAAATATGTTGCATACCATAAGGAGCTTAAAAACATTCTTTTACCGACAGTTAATACTTCTGATCGTAATTATCGACGAAGTATTGAGAGTTGCCTGCATATAAGGGGTAACGGCCTGAAATGCTCTAATAATACAAAATACAATAATATTATATAACAGATCGATAGATGGCTAAAAGGATTTTTTTATTTACCGAACAAATCGGACGTTTTGCGGAAATGGATAGGAGCGAAAAGAGAGAGAAATAGAAGAAGAAGAAGAAGAAGAAGAAAAAAAAATAAAGATCATTCCGATGGGCCGGGTTGAGTGACAGATTTGTTCATTATCTCGAAGCGTTTGCGTTGTGTTACTGCGTGCGTTTGTGTTAGGTACTCAAAGATAGGTGCAAACGTGGCAAACAGTTCCGGCGTTTTATGCGGTCCCTTCCGGTATGCCGGCTTGAAAAGCGACAGAAAATTGCATACCTCGTTTCACGATGGTGGACAGACACGGTGAACTATTCGCAGTGGTATAGCAGAGCCATTCCCCTTCCAACCCCTTCAGTCTCTTCGTCCTGCTCTCACAATCCATCCTCCACCCTCAAACCACCCCCTAACGGTTGCCCGGAGTTACGTTTCATTCATCATTCTAGGGCAGCGTGCAGTTTGCGGATTCTGCATTCGTTTCCGGTCCCACCCAGTGGCACTTCATTCTTACGGGTTTGTGCTAGATACTGAGAGAGAAAAAGAGAAAGATTGAGAGAGAGAGAGAGAGAGAGAAGGGGAGGGGCAACTCAACTCAGATAGTAGGACATAGCATTAGAAACGTACATCCATGTTCTCTCACCTTTTACCTTTTGGAGTTCTTCCGTCTTCCCACTTTTCCCATTTTCTTCATTCTTATTATTCGACTTTGTCAAGCAGATCATCGGACACGATTATTCGGAGTTAGTTAATTCATAATGTGATATATCTATTTACATGTATATACGCATGTGTATCTATTACGTTCAACGTTATAATATATGCTTATCGTACACTTTGTAATTGTTCGTAATTGTTAGATAATGTAGGATAGTTAGGATATTTAACATATACGTAAGATAATTTCTATCTACAATTACTTCGTGAAACGAGAGAGTCACGTTTTTCAACTTAATGTACCGTACTTTTTCCCGTCGAAGCTAAGAGTTACAGTTGATTTTACTCGATCACGTCGGAAGAGCGTTTAGCAGACTGCTAAAATGAAATCGTTAATTCTCGAGGACGTTACGTCGTTGTACGAACAACCTTCCTAGCGATACTATTTCGAAGCAATCATTCGTTACGGATTATGCGTCATTGTTAGACGGGCGAGATTATGCATAAAAGGCGTTGAATAAATTGCGTAATAAAGAAGGAAAAGAATGTGAAAGTATAGAACGTGTAGAAATATTGTAAGAAAAGGAACGTTAAGAATTATTAGCGAGGCTCGGTCGTGCTATTTTTCTACGTTGACGAATTGCTCAAGGTATTGGATTACATTGTCTGCCATCTCTCTCTTTCCCCCCCTCTCTCTCTCTCTCTCTTTCTCTACTTTTAACACCAACATAAGGAGAGACGTGTGCGAGTGAATCAGTTGAACGCAAACTGCTTTTCTACGGAATTTAAAGGTAGTTCTGGTCGTTGTCTCGGGGGAAAATTAAATGTCGATTGGAAATTCGTCGGTGTGCATCGACGATCGAACGATCGAGAGATAGAGATAGAGAGAGAGAGAGGTAGAGAGATAGAGACAGACAAAGAGACAGAGATAGAGACAGAGACAGAGACAGAGAGAGAGAGAGAGAGGGAGAGAGAAGGATAGGTGATTGAATGGCTCGGCTTGTTCTCGTTCACCATCTTGAATTACAGGTGTCTGGAAGCGGCAGGTCCATTCTATCATTGCGATGAAGTACTCCACCGGCGTGGGACTCTTCTCTTGTCCCCTTCTCGATTCAACCCCCATCACCACAACCACCACCTAAACTACTCCCTTCTCTCTCTCTCTCTCTCACTCCCCTCTCTCTCTCTCTCTCTCTCTCTCTCTCTCTCGGACTCAACTTATCGTCGTGCACTTAATTAATCACGCGGTATCACTGAGTCCTGTGCAAAATCCTGTCGCGGTTTCCGCCCTTTTTATACTCGCCATAGGACACCAGGAATGAGATCGCATGCGACACCAGTGTTAAATTCCCACGTGAACCCGCTCGAAGTGTATTTACGTTATACCACCCTCTAGTGTTACACACTTTTTTCTTTCCTTTTCTCGGCGATCTCAATAAATTATTTCTATCGTAGCCTCTGTGTAGTGTCGCGTCGCAGCTTGTGCGTGTCCTTGCCCTCTTGTTCTCTTTTATTTTTCTTTTTTTTTATGTTTATTTTTCTCTCTATCCTTCCCCTCCTCTCTCTTATCGTTCCCCGATACGACGACCGACGATTTTTTTTCATCCTTCTAACTCGTAATTTCTTTTTCAAAGAAGGAAAAGAAGAACGTTGAGAGTTTCTTTTGAGTTACGAGCAGAAGATATAATATCTCTTTCCGGTGATTAACAATCGAGAAAATAGAACGCATTAACGAGAGGGGCATACTGCTACGGATGTTTACATTATTTCATTGTCGTAAGGCATATTTTCTCGATCGCGTGTCCGATCAATCTTCGCGAATTCAACGTATATGTTATAAGCACACGTGTACGAAAGTACGTATATATATCTGTGAAAGAATACCAATGACTCTAACGATATCATCTATTTTTAAATTTGCGACGAACGATACGTTTGAACGAAAATTGTGAAAATTATCTATAGATAATCCAGATGATAATACAGTTACCAGAGATACTTAGATACTTTAGTAACGATATACTACTATCTAATATATCGTAGTGTCGAGAAAGGAAGGGATAGAAGGGGAGGAGAGAAGGAGAGAAGTCGTTCGTTTAGCATCAAGTTTGACGTCACGTTTGGTCTACACGTTCTACATCTTATCTGTCTTTCCATTAATATTGGACGTCGAAAGAAAATGGAACGGAAGTGCGTGGCGACGAGTTCTTGCAAGAGATCATTTTAAACTCGACGTGTCTAATTTCGGAATTTAAGAGAGGTTCCTACCTCCCCTTCTTTCTCGTCCTTGCTAGTATGTATTAATATTCCACGGTTATTCATACATGTTCGTGTACGTATGTATACATATATACATACATAAATATATATATATATATATATATATATATATATATATATGTGCAAGTAAGAACTCGATCGCGATTTTGACCTGTTTTTAGCTCTCTACGCGTAGTACCTTATGGTTATTCAGTAGACGAGCTGGTCGTTACTTTAGAATATAGGATCACGATACAACGAGAGTGCTCGCATGATATCTAAGAGTATATATCGTATGTTAGTATATCTGTATAGTAGTATCATCTGTATGATATTCGGTACTTTTACTTTATTTCTTTATTTTAACTCCGAGAAACGCACTCGATTTACCTTTCGATTGGTATTTCTATCTTTCTCTTCTTCCCTTTCTCTCTATCTCTGTCTGTGTCTTTTTCTCTCTTTGTTTGTTTGTTTGTTTGTTTGTTTGTTTGTTTCTTTCTCTATCTTTCTTTCAATATTTAATTGTTTTAATAAATTACTTTCAAAATAGTAAAGTTCCTAGATAACATTAGTCGTTGGCGGAAACGTTTTGGTTATATGTTTTGTGCATCTAATTATAAAATTATCTTCCAATTAAATCCTTCCTCATTTATTCCGTGTCGTTATTTTGGAATTGAATAAACACGCAATCAAGCGAACAAACAACGAATAAATATATATTATAATATCTCGAATATAATTCTGTTCTATTCTGTTGCAAGACTAAAGACTCGTTCATCAGAATTCCCATTTAATTGAATAAACGAATATTTTCCATTTTTTCGTCTGTAAAAGAAAAAAGAAAAAAAGAAAGAATAACAATAAAAGTAAAAACAAAAAAGAAGATAGATCCTTCTATTATAAATTTTTAAATAATCCTCGATAGATTGTTCGTTCATTATTTTGCGAAGAGGAAACTTTGATCTTTCTTTTGTTTTGTTTATTTGAAACGAGAAGTTTTGGATTTCCTCTAATTAATTTAATGGAAAATGGAAAGAAAGAAAATTGAAAAAAATATATATGTTGCTTTTTGGATTCGTAGTTCACTTTTATTCTTTTTCCTTTTTTTTTTCTTTTTTTTTTTTTTTGGAAGTAAACAAAAATTATTGGAATTTTTTCGGATGTACTATAGACGAGGTTAACGCTTAACAAAAATAAAAGTTATTTTATTGTCAACTTTTGTACATTCACAAATATATATATATATATATATATATATATATATATATATATATACACACACACATTATATATATATTATATATTATATATATTATATATTATATATACACCTATACTATATATATATTAATCTATAAGTATGCACGTTTTATGAATATTTGCATGTATATATTTATGTACGTAGTGTGTCGCATATCGGTTAGAATATTAGTGCGTGAAGCTGCAGGAAGTCCCTGTTACTGAATTTAACATCTCCAAATTGCATCCGGTGTCCGGATACAAATATCTCTTTTCTGCATATAAATACTACACTTGAGCATCAACGACGTTTTGCCGTGCACGTGGCACAACAAAAATCTTCTTCCTCCTTAATCTTCATTCATCCTTTCTCCTTTTGCATTTTACAGTACGAGGTATAAGCGTTTCGAAACGAGATAACAAATATAGAAGATGCGATGAAAGTGAAGGGACGTTAACTTTTCGACAATTTTCTTCGGTCTCCTTTAAATATTTCAATTATCATTTTTGGTTTCACACGAAACTTCATATTTGCTTTTTAAATGTTTCTTTTTTTTTTCTGTTTTTTCTTTCTCCATATATCTTTTCTCCTTTTTCTTTTTCCTTTTTCTTTTCTCCCTTCATTTTTTCACCGTGCTCGTTAAACCTTTACAATGTTGTGCATTATGCATTATAATAACACTTGGATGTAATGCACTCATATATCTGTACTCTTTTCATTCATATTTTATATTTTCGCTACAAAATTAATAGTTACTTTATATCCAGGGGTTAATGTTTACTAAGTATAAGTTATGGTATAATGTAGTGTAGAGAATAGTTAGCCACTGGCGTAATTTATTACCTTTTCTAATATATATTAGATATAAGGTTTAGTACGGATATATTATTCTAAATTATATTTTATCATATTTACAGTGATTTTCTTTTTCCGTTTTTTTTTTCTTTTCTTTCTTTTTTTTTTTTAAGGCACGATTATAGTAGGTTAATAAATATTAAACATTTCATTATTAAATATTTCATTTTTATAAATTTTATATTAAACAGTTTATTTTTAAGAAAAAAGGAAAAGACAAGAAACAGCAGATTAGAAAATTTTTAAAAATTTTTTCAATTTTTCTTTCTTTTTTATATTCTTATTTTCTTTTATTTTTCGACGTTCGACGTTTGCGAAAAACGGAAAATAAGAAAAAGAATTCAATCTTTTCGTATGATCGTAAGAAGCGACATAGCTTGAGAATTTGTCGATGAAATTTCGGTTTTATTTGTGATACAGACGAAATTTTATGTCATTTAATAACTGTCATATTTTATTAGATCTTTACGATGTTCGGTGCTTCGTATTTTGTAGTAAAGTCGATCGATATTGGACGGATGGTTCGTGAAAGGAAAACTGAGCCCGGTATTGAGTGTGTCGTGTTACAGTGGTCTTTTCATTATCAAATTAATTGCCATCATATTCGCTTTACAAGGATTTTCATTCATTTGCTTAACGTGCCGAACTAAACTCATAAGTACATTGCTTTTAGCATGATTGAATGGTAAACAACGATGTATCTTTGATAAAAGAAAATTATTATTAAAAGTATATTTATGTAAGAGGAAAAAGAAATGATAAGAAGAAACATTTTTTTCGACCTTAGAAAATAACGATGAGAATTCTTTCGTTCGATTTTCCGCAGTCATTTCGAAAAGATTTCGCTGCTATCGAGCTACTCTACTTAAAGTAGCTATCGCTTAGCGTCACCGATAGGACTTTTATCAGTGCCGCGTTCGAACTTACAGGAGTAGATTACTCGATCGTTCATGTGGAGAGAGAAAGACAGAGAAGGAGAGAGAGAGAGAGAGAGAGAGAGAGAGAGAGAGAGAGAGAGAAGGAAGAAAGGAAAAGAGATGGAGATAGAGATAGGTGCATAAAAAGTACCACCAATGAAGAGAAAGAGAGAGAGAGAAAGAGAGAGGAGAGAAATATAAAAAGAGAGAGATCGTTGGACTGTAAACTCTAGAGCCATTCGTGTTCCTTCTCCTGTTCGATTTCTCTGTTTGTCAGAAACGTCGAGATTCAACGTCGTTCGTATAAACGAAAAAATGTCCACTCTCGTATGAATTATGAAGCTGTCGTGTACAGGGAAAGAAAATTGGAAGTGAAGGTTGGTAGTTGTTGGTTCTATCTATGCATATCTCTATTTACGCATATTTGTGTATGTGTGCGTGCGTGTGTGTATGTGTGAGTGTTCGTATAGGTGGATCCAGATTGCAGATGTTCAGAGATAACGTAGAACATTTTGGACGTTAGCGTCGTAACGTTTCTATTTTATCGCATTAATTCTCAGCGTTGCACGTTCGTGTTTCATAATACCGACGGTAACCATCCATCCGGTTGTTATCAGCCGTCCAATTTTATCGTGAACATTTTATGTTGAGTTTACAATGCCGTTAAGGCAACCGTATCGTGTTCGCGGACATTTATCGCAATGTCATCGATAAGTGAATAAGCTTCATAAGTCTTGTTTCATTTTACATGAATGAAAATCGAATTATCGATACTTCATTGTCGTAATTAAAAATTATTTTTATTAATCAATAATTCTGATCATCGTTGAAATATTGGATGGAAACGATCTAATCTCTTTTTCATTGTATCGCTTTATTATTTTTTTCTTTTTTTTTCATTTTGATAGAATCGACAATTACTGTCGAAACAGTTGTTATATATTATTACTTTGGATCGATCACGTTGATAATATTCGAAGCATTCATTTTCTTGTAGTGGGATCCATACAAAGTTTCTTAAACGAGAGAGAATATCAGATACTCGAGGAGAATAGTGTAGGAATTAGATAATAGCTGTTGGAGAGTTTGGAGGCAAACGAAGATGTGGAAGCGACTA
>NC_057687.1:3486366-3523056 GCF_014466175.1 Vespula pensylvanica
CCTCTTTACCACTCTCCTTCCCCCTCACACCACTTTTTTATCCATCGTTCATACTTTATTTCAACGTTCTTACCTTTCGTATCGAACGTTTTACGTTCGATAGCTTTGAAAGCTACTTTGCCACGTCAACGTTTAAGCGTCTAATGACGGTCGAAGTTAAGCGAGGAACGTTTAGACCGAGTGATCTTCTTTTTCTTCATTTTCTTCTTCTATTTCTTTGTCTGTGCTCTTACGCATTAGACGAGTACCCTGTATATCCGGAATTATACGAGTTTTCATCCTCTTTCTCTTTCTCCCTTTCTCTTTTTTATTTACTCTCTTTTTCTTTCTTTCCCTCTTTCTCTCTCTTTCTCTCTCTCTCTTTTTTGTTCTGTATTCTCCTACTCGTAACTGTGCACCGTCGCGTTCCAAAGACATTCTTTTTGCTGACCGGTGTGGCGAAGACACGCGAAAAGATTGAACGTGGTTGATGTCGGTCCGTAGGTTGGACCAATGGGAGAAGAGTTACCGTGTTCCATGACTCGAAGCGATAGCACTACTAGCCGCTGCTTAATGTCCCTCGTCCGATGGGAATCGTTATTTTCTACTTACCAGTGCATTCCACGTAGCAAGTATTAAGTACTGCTTTGACACCGACGATATCTATCACAATGACTACTGACGCGTTCCTTCGTGAAATTCTTTCTATGTAACGCGCATAAGCATATATTGTTTTTCTTTTTTCTTTTTTTTTTCTCTTCTTTTTCCTTTTATGCTTGTTCGAGTAGCGATGGATCATTTGATATATTCAAATAAAATACGCTTCTTGGTTGATATAATTAATTGTTGCACTCGCTCGGCGCGTATTTAACTGAAGATATTACTTTTATTCGTAGGAACGTGAATCTACGAACTCGTTAGAAAATATCCTATACATTTTTCCTTTCCTTCTTTTTTTTTTTTTTTTTATTTAGCAGTAGGAGATCCAGCAAACAAACGTCACAAACGTGAGGTATTCGATCGGTCAAACACATCCGATGGAAACCGAATGATTTCACGTACAAGTGGTGCTTTCAACTTCCGGAAGGTTGCGGTACGCGAGGCTCGATAGCGAACTCGCCGATGTTGCAGTTGACTTCAGTGAGCTCTGTTTGTCGAGAACAAACTGCCACGAGTCCGCGCGATGACCAATCAAGCTAAACTTTTTAATTACGATCGTCCTTGTTTCGTGCACCAACGGGAGACGGATCAGCTTCGATGCATACAGACTATTTTATCCTCTCGATCTGTACTCGTTTAATCCAACGTATGTACATGTGACAGTATGTATCCTACCTATTCAGATCATGAAAATTAAAAAGTTGTAACTTGTATATTATTTTGACATAAGTGAGATAAAAAAGAAAGGAAGGTTTATAAACTACCGTTCACACTCTCTATTTTCAAGGATTTTTATTTTTATCGTTAAACGGTAAAGGCAATAGGTCGAGTTGAATATATTGCGAATAAAAAAGTCCAGTTTGAGTATTCTCACAGAGACAGTGTTTTATTAAATTTTTGATGATTTTTATTATTTTTGACAACACAAAAGAACCTTTCAGGACAAAGTATTCACGGTTCGAAGATAGAGAGAGAGATAAAATTATATGGAAACGCTTTTTGCGCGAAATATATCTTTTTTAAATAAAACCGAATATTATTCTGTAAATACATTATACGGTCAAAGTAATATCTTTGAAATTTTCCCTTTCGAAGCAAGTAAATTTATTTCGAACGATTGTTTCTGTACATCATGGAAGACAATAAAAATATCCCAATTTTATATTCTAATTAAATGGGATATCCTGTATATCCTGAAAAAAGAAAAAAAGAAAAAAAAAAAAAAAGCAGAAAAGAAGAAGAAAAAAAGCATTCAACTTCAACTGTGGATTACAGTTATCAAAGTTAGTATTAAAGTCGATCATGTCGCCGTGAAATCATAAAAATATTTAACACATCATAAAAAAACTATAACGGCTCTATCATTCTTTCCCTTTTCGATTTGCAAGGACGACGCGTTTAGTGGTCGTAGGAGCGGAGTGGCGATCGAGATGTGGTCGAAAAAGAGGAGATAAGTAGTAAACAGCAGTTTCGGTCGGACAGGAATAGCGCGACGGCGCGACGCTTCGGCGCAACTGGACGAATGAGTGTGGGAGGGAAGGAGAGTAAAAGAGAGAGAGAGAGAGAGAGAGAGAGAAAGCTATAGATAGGGAAAGAGTAAAAGGGAGAAAGAGAGAGAAAGAGAGAGAGAGAGAGAGAGAGAGAGAGAGAGAGAAAGAGAGAGTGCATGTACATGTTTGTGTGAGTAAGCGAGAGATAGAAAGAGGAAAAGAGAAAAAGAGACAGAGTGTATATATGTGTGTTTGTCGAGAGCGAGTGAGAGCGAGAGGGAGAGAGTGAGTGGAAGAAAGAGGAGAGTAGGGCGGCGGGTTGAATCGAGGTTGCTATCGGGCAGCACAGTGAGTCGCGCGATCCGTTCATTCGGGCTCGCACGGCTCGCATCGTCGCAGCTCGGGTACGTGCTGCTGCTACTACTACTACTGCTGCTGCTGCTGCTGCTGCTGTTGCTGTTGCTGCTGACGCTGACGCTGCCACTACCGCTGCTGCTCTTCTTCAAAGAGCTTCTTTGCCGAAGCACTACGTCTCACTCTGCTCGTCTTATTGCCTTTTTCTTGAACTTTTTTTCTTGTTTCTCTTTCTTTTTCTCCTTTACCTGTCTTCTCTTTATTTTTATTTCTCTTACCTACTACGTGTTATTCAGAAAACGAGATTTCTCAATATGACAGTCAACTCGCCGTTAAGAATTCTTTTCCTCACGCATGGACGAGTGTTTTCCATTTAGGAAAGTGGACGGACATTACTTGAAAAGTTTCAATAAACGAATTCGTTAGACTCGTGTCGTTCTTGATCGTTTTTCAAATATGTGGTGTTCATGTTTAACACCTGGACGAGCACCTTGAATGATCGGAAAGTGTATAACAATATTTGGAAACTTCATCGATAGTATGAAAGTCGATTAACTAGTTGGTGTTTGTTCGATGTGATACGATATCTATAATTCATGTTGATACACGCATGGACCGAGTGTTCTTCAGATTACAAAGTGATTCTAACAATTCAGATTAACGAATTATCTACTTGGTTTTTCTTCTTTTTCTCCTTTTTTTTTCTTTTTTCTGATAAGAACCATCGAGTGCGGTACGCTTTTGGATAAACTCGAAGAGGTTCGATTAGTTTGTTTTCCCGCTCAGAGACGGGAGCCGTGCATCGAAGAGGCTAACGAAGAAGCGACAGGCAGCGATACACTTCGTGCGTGTACGTGTGCGTGTTGATCTGTATGTGTGTGTGCGCGCGCGCGCGACTATCTGCTCATAGCTTTGCTCACAGTGTCTTATTAGTGCACTTTCCACTCTCTCTCTCTCTCTCTCTCTCTCTCTCTCTCTCTTTCTCTCTCTCTCTCTCTCTCCCTCTCTCTCTCTCTGTTTGTCTCTGTCTGTCTCTGTCTCTGTCTGTCTGTCTGTCTCTCTCTTTCTCTCACTCTCTCTTTCAACAGTGTCGCTCGGATTTTCAGTGATGTAGCTGTGTTATTCGTCGGCTGTTTGCAACTTCTCGAATTTCGTGCAGCACGAGTTCGCGATATGAATTACTTTTGAAAATTTGACCTGGTACAAACTTTTATCCAATTAACGAGTTTATCTACGGTCAGAGAATTTAACGAAGTTTAAGTTTTTAAGGTGGAGAATGGACATCGAGATGATCGGTGTATGTTTGTGCTCGTTGTTGATAATAACGTTGATAATGTATTGATAATATTGCACGATAACGAATCAAATTCGCGGGATGATTCGCGGTTTCGTTATTATCCGATATATAGAAAAGCCAACAACGAGCTATTGGGATATTTACGTTAACGTCATTCGCGGTCCTATCGGTGTGCCGTATCCTTCGCGTGTGTGTGGTGTGATCGGTGTGACGGGGCACGTGGCCAATATGACTCTCAAAGGTCACATTATCGTTAGCGATATTTAGACCGTTGGATCTAATGGGCTAACGTTTAACAGGCTATAGCCAGCTAACGTGCGTCCATTTAATAAACACACCCAGTTCGTATGCGTCTGTTGCACAACATAGGATCGGGTTACTACGGTGTTCATCCCTTTCATCCTCATCGTTGCAAAGTTCGTCGTTGATCATTCCCGCACACGGTACCACCATCCATTCGCTGCTCATTCGTTTCTGTCTCCATCGGTCTTCCGTGGAAGTGCCGTGAAATACGAAGAAGCATGAACTCGAGCAGAATGTTCACTTCTCTGGGACCAACTAATTCGCATCCCGCCATTGATGATTACAGCGAGTTAGTCGATTTAAGAGGTCGACTGTGCGACGAATATTTTGGATTAAAATTAAAGGGATTTCTCACGAAGACAGTGTATGTACGTGCAGTGCCAGATGTTAGTTAAGTGATATTTGTGCCGAGAGATAGAGAGAAATACATACACACACATTATATATATATATATACATATATATATATATACACACACACACACTCAATACACATAGAACAACGTGTATACTGTATCAGTGTGTCGAGGACAGTCGGATCTTCCTCGTAATTTCCGTGTCCCTGGTCAGCCCTAATCTGGTTTCGGCGTTATTTGCTAAAGGGGGAATGAAGGACAATACGTAGGGACTGGCCCTTCTCGTTTTGGAGATGTGCCGCTATCTACTGCACACCACCCTCGCCCTCCCCCTCGTACTCTTGGCGATTCATGCGATCACCGTTGTACGAGCTGGCGAACAAGGTAACTATTATTGACGTGAATGATGCGAACCAAAATAAGACCGATGTCTTCCTTTCCGTTTTCTTCTTATTCACCGACATTTCTTGATCTCTTATATACCCATGTTCCTTCACTTTATCGGTGTATCACTTGATGTCCCTTAAGATAGCTATTCTTGATCCCTTCGAGCTGTCTCAGGTTATCCCAAGAGGTTCCTATCCCATATTCTTTTTGAAATATGACTTTTCTCTTCCATACGAATTCGTTTTACTTATTCGGATTTTCTCATCACGTGTCTTTAGTAAAGAAAGTGCACTCTTTCATGTACGTACACATGTATACATACATTAGCAATGATTCACCTAACGAATCCTCGTTAGCTCGGACTCTTGGAACCCATGAATTCACGTGAGTTAACACGAGTAGAAGAACCAGTACCGGTTTCTTTCTCGCCAATTCCCATGCATTAGCCTTTACCGTTCTTCCCGTCCAAGCTTTTACGAGTTTTCGTGAAAGCTAGCAGAGTTTTCTGAAAGCCTTGATTCTTCTTTCAAACCACGTATTTTCATTTTTAGTTAGGATCACCTTCTCATCGTTCGACGTTCAACTACATAGTGAAACGTTTCGATATTGATCGGACAATATCGGGAATGTTCGATATTGGATTTCATTATGAAATAACATCAAGGCATTTTATCGACAGAAAAATATCTTAGGAATTCATTTTTTCGTGTTGCTTTTCTATTTACTCTATTATAATTTTTATATTTATTGCCAGCCAGGGATAACCGCAATTCGCGACGGTCCAGTCCTTTGTAATGAAGCAGTTGATTCGTTTTATTTATTAATCGCCACTGGGTGTAAAGAGAGAGAGAGAGAGAGAGAGAGAGAGAGAGAGAGAGAGAGAGAGAGAGAGAACTAATAATAAAGTACTCGTTGTGAGTGTTGATTAACTACAAACTTTTTATATGTAATACAAATGCTTTGTTTCATAGGTTAAAATGAAAAGCGGTAAAATATCGTATATTTGAAAGAATAGATAAAACTTACATTTCTATCGTATTTTCATCATGTGGTTTTTATGGTTTTTCGTTTAAAAAGGGATTTGCTTATTCTTTTTATCATTTGAAAGAAGAACAAAATGGAGCTTATAGAGTTTCAGTACGTACATTTGATATTGGAAAATATGGTGAGATAAATCGTATTTTAAGGGAAAATGGAGAGAGAGAGAGAGAGAGAGAGAGAGAGAGAGAGAGAGAGAGAGAATAGAATAGAATAGAATTTGTTTACATATATATACACTAAAAAGTTCTTCTTTATCGTAAATAATGTAAAAAAGAAAACAAAGTATAATTCGCAAGAAGAAAATATAAAAAATAATTCTCTCATAAGAAAACGAAAAGAAAAAGAAAAAAAAAACAAACTTTAAAATTCTCTACGGGTTTTTACCGACAAAGAATTAATGAAGGCCCATCGTGAAGTCGCTGAAGTGAAGTAACTCTTAAGAAATTTATGAACTATAGCGTATTTTACTATCGAACATTTTTTATATATTTTGCATTTTATATAATACTCTCTATCTCTCTCTCTCTCTCTATAACATATATACAGAATGATTTTTTAATTACAACGATGCGATGAACTTAAAGCTGGAGGAAAGTTTTATAAATTTTCCCACGATCTTTCTAGTCAAATATTTTCTATATTCCCTTTTGTAATTTATACGATAACACGTTGTAAGTTCAATATTCGTTTACATATTCGAGCTATCGAAGAGATAATCGAAATTTATGCATATATTTGTTGTTGAGATTAGAGACGTGCAAACTTTTCCTCAAACGAGAAATAATCGTTTTCTGAAGCCTTCTGTCCAGATTGAAAGAACGATCGAGAAATTATTTGTCGATGTACCATATATTTTGACAAAGTCTTTGCTCGTTATCAAATATTTTTATCAGTTTTTCGTCGTCAATAACAAATGTCAAAGCTTATTGCCTGTTTCCGTTTGAAATGGTAAAGTTCAAAGAAAAATATGAAACACGTTTATAGCAAATGTTGTACAAATAATGTAATTTTGAAATCGAAACAAAACCCAAATGTTACTCGGTACATATTGCTACTTTACGGAGAAAATGTTTTTTGCAGGTTGTTGAAAATGTTTTGCAATATGCAGCAACAAGAGCTGATAAAAAGTTGCTCATGAGGAGTGAGGTGGTGGAGGGAGAGGGGACAATGTTTCTTTAGGGATATATTTGCAATAAAATATTATTTCATTCGATTGTAATGATTCGAGTATGTTTATTTCTCAAGTGTTATCAGACGTTTTCATTCAAACGAACGATACGTCTACACATTCATCATATAAAAAGAAAACATAGTAACAACAATAAACGATTTCTGAGAGTACTGGTACGATACGAATGAAAATCGTTTCGTAATAAAAAGAAACAAAAGAAAAAGTGTTGATAAGAGACAATTGATTCCAAAAATTAATTTCGTATTTTCTGGCTTAGATAATGTGCTCGATCGACTTTTCTTTTTTCTTTCGTTCAAGATGTATAAATCTCTTTTCTCTTTTTCATGAATACCTTCAGATTTATCTCGAGTTCGATGTTCTTCTGGTCACTTTTTACTATCTAACCATCGTCATCATTTGTGCATTACGTAAGAGACAATAGAATCCTTTGTTCTTGATCCTCCCAATAGAGCAGAGCTTCTACCTCCTTCTCCATCGTCAACATTGTCGTTTGCCTTCCTTTGAACATCTCGCAGCGGTAAAGTTTGAACGAGATGTTAACTTTATCAGGGGTATTCCAAGTTGAGAACACGAAACTATGCTCCCATGAGAGAGAGAGAGAGAAAGAGAGAGGGAGAGGGAGAGGAAGAGAGAGAGAGAGAGGGAGAGAGTGCAGAATTTTTTCTTCTACACCGTCAAGCATATTTAATTTCCATTATACTTTTTTCTTGCTATCTATGATTCTCAAAGATTTTCCTTGGAACAGTTCCAGACATCTTATTTAGAAATCTCCTCAGTTAGAAAGTAACAAAAAATAGATACGAGAGAGATTCTACTTACACTTAGCATTTTTTATTCTATTCATCTAGCAGATACGTAGCTTCGGGGATAATTCTGACACCTATGTTATATATATATATATATATATATATATATATATATATATTCTTAACAGTGCAAAAGTTAGTTATTTCATTTAAGAAGGCTCGGGAACCTACTAAATTTTAGAAGAAGTTTCCTGTGAGAATAATAGAAATTAAAGTAATTGGATTCTGCCGTTTTATCGTCAGAGATTACAGGCTAAACTTTCTTAAACGCTTTAAATGTTAATCGTCCTTGTAGAAACTAGTAATTTCAAATGTAATAATTCGGAGAAATGTTGTTGATGTGATCGTTGCAATGTCGAAATTGGAAGGTCAAATTTTTCGTGACCTAAAAAAGAGAAGAAAAAGAAAATGCGAAAGAAAAAGGAAAAAAAAAACAACAACAACAAAGGGGAAAAGAAAATTCCTTGATGGTTGAATGATATTTAAAACAAAAGGATAGAAAAAAAATGTAGTCGATGAGGGATCGAAAGCGATCGTTGTCTCGTTTCAACGTGGAAAAGTGGGTTCTCATGACGTTGCTATCTTCCTTCGTGGCTTGTAATTGTACACAATCACGCGGAGAGCATCACAACGTCAGATACGGGCGTGCCCGTATTACCTTATATCTTATGAGATTCAACGTTGATTACCTCGACTATGGCCTCGTACAAAATCCGAACTGTATACCGTTTCCAGTAATCTTCTACGATCTTGAGAGCCCACTCCATGGTACCCGCTTTATATCCGACGTGCTTTCGTGCATAGAAACCTTACTGACTTATCGCCTTTTTAACATGGATCTTTTGCCTCGATGATTTTCAAAAAAGATTTAAATTTAGTACGAGAGCGTAGTAAAAGTTTCCAATTTTATTCGATCGAATTAAAGAATAAGTAAGGAGGAGAGTGCGAGGAAAAAAATAAATGATCCTTTTAACCAAAATTTGATTCGATATTCGTTAGGAATAATTTTCTATCAATTCTATTAATTTCCGAACGATAAGCTCTTTCTTGCAAATGTTTGCAAAGCTCTTACGGATTTATTATTAAAAAAATGAAGAAGTGTTAACATTTTGTATATATAAACTACTAGAATGTTAGTTAGTACTTGTAACGTACGTATTCGTTTGATAAGTTTCAAGAACATCTTGCAAGAACGGTACACTCACCGTGGCAGCTGTCCAGGCCAATTGTATTAAACTAACTTAAATGGTAACAATGGCGACGTTTTGGTCACTACTTATTTACTTACTACTCCGCTTAGACCGGTTAATTGTATTACATAATTTCAAGGGAGATAAATAGCCAATGGGATATTTATAATTCATAAATATTTCATACGTTTAATTGGTCGAAATATTTGATGATGATAATACACTTCATTACATCTCGAATTGATGCGTTATATTTTTTTTTAATTCGAAACATAGGTATGCATATTATATACGTTCTCTTAATTAAATTGTAACATCGGAAAAGAGTCGTGTCCTGTTTGGTGCCAAATGAAAAGGCATCGTACATTTTTCATTTTATTCGAGCACACCGTTGGTCGGTGTTGGCGACAGCCTGCAGCATCACTAACGTTGAGAAGAATGAATTGCAATAAGCTTTGTTGTCTCTCGGATCCTTTCCCCTTAATCTCATTTCTCCGTTTTCCTTTCCCCATCCTTCCATAACCCATCCCACCCCTATCCCATCTCTCCCACATCCTCGTTTTTCTATTTTCTATTTTTTTTTATTCCCCCGTTTTTTATTTCACCTCGGCTTTACTTTGATAAGATATATTCGGTCGTAATCGTTGATAATAAATAACATTTAGTTTTCATTATTCATCTTTTTTTTCGCCTATTTCGATTTAAATAAGTTTCGTATTTCATAAAAAAAAAAGAAAAAGGGACACGATAATGCAACGAATTATTCCACATATATTTTTGTAACCTGGTTTCTTTCTTTATTTTTCTTTTTTTTTTTTCGTTCTCCAGCGATGGCAATTACAGTAAATCAAACACTTGTCATACAAAAAAAAAAAAAGAGAGAAAAGAGAGGAAAAAAGAGAAAAATGAGTTTTCTTATAAATCCGTGATATATTTATTATTTAATTCGACGAAAGAATCGTCTCGCTAGAAACATGCGTCGAGGAAATGCGAAGATTAAATAGGGACGAAACAAAACGAAGAAACAAATTATTAATAAAAAATAAATTACAAAAAAAATATATATATACAAAAAAAAAAATAAAAAGGAAGTGACACTTTAAGCGGTCATGCCTAAAAGGGAGTTTAATTACAAGCGAACCACTTGGATTAGAGAGTTTTTTTTCCAAGTGCGTTAGCTTTTGCCCATTAAAATACGCGATAACGGTGGGATGGAGGTTAAAAACAAAAACAAAACAAGAAAAATAGAAAAAACAGCAGCAGCAACAGCAACATGCAGTAGTAGGTAAAACGAACGTACCAAACGTTATTAGTATTCGCGTTGTACCATCGTCGTCACGTTTTCCACGATTCCAGTGTTTTTCTTTTACGTGAGCGTCGACCGTTAAGGTTTCTTCGGAAATCGCAAAGTCGTTATGCGTGCATTGGTTTTAATCTTTTTCCGACATCTTTCTTCTTCTCTCGTATTCTTTATAACAAAAGAATAAAAAAAAGAAAAGAACTATAAGAACGAAATATTCGCGTATTTTTCTTTTCTCTTTATCTTTTTTGCTTCTTTATATTTATCGTGAGAGAGACAGAGAGACAGAGAGAGAGAGAGAGAGAGAGAGAGAGAGAGAGAGAGAGAGAGAGAGAGAGTGTGTGTGTATGTACGTGTATATATATACATATATATATATGGATATGTATATATAAGTATATATGTATATGTAAATGTAATCGAGATAAAAAAAACGTGAAGAAAAATGGACACGAATTGTTCAATCGTATTTTACTTTCTAATCGTGTAGCAATCAATGCTGACGTCTTTGAGATAATCACGGGAGCATCAGACAATTACGCACCTGCGCTAGTTTCGTGCTGAGGACAGCATTTCTAGGCTTAATGCTTGACAATCTAACGATAATTGACATTACTGTTTAGAACTAAATTAACAAACGATCTATGAACAATGGATCTTTGTTGATTTGTCAATGTGATCGAGAATCGGTATGCTATCGAAGAAATTGAATACTAGATCGAATACATTTTACATTAAAAATATTTGAAATAGATTTGTTTATTTGTTCGTTAAATGTTAACAATTGTTCTTATTAACTTTTCTATGTTTTTCGTATAAATTACATCGAAATTGGTTTTGCCAAAGATAATTTCATATAAATTAATGTTACTAAAATGCAGAATTTGAACTCTCTCTCTCTCTCTCTTTCTCTCTCTCTCTCTCTCTCTCTCTCTCTTTCTCTCTCTCTCTCTCTCTTCCTCTCTCTGTTAATTGAATTTTCATTTCGGATGGAATTTCAAACATATGATTTTTGGAATATGTATTTCAATTGTAACAGTTAAAGCTTCCTGCTTTGACCTGTCATCAGCAGGGTTAGTAATCTCTGGTCTTCTAAAAGCGAACATTAATATTGATGAATGATTAATAAAAGGAAAATAGAAATAAAAGAACTTTTAGAAAATTGTTATAATTAATTTCTTTTGTCGAATATCAATGAAAACTGAAAGAATAATATAATAAGCGACAAGTATGACTGTATGAGATTCATTAAGTTTCTGGTATTGTAAGCAATATCGTTCGATACGTACGAGGGTTAGTCAAAGTTTGTAAATTTTCGTCGTTTCGTTCTTTTGATCAGCGAGCCAATTATTTTCCCTTCCAGTCCACCCTTCCACTCTTCTAACACGGGTATTACGCAATCCTTCTTTCCGCACCCCTCCCACGACTTAATTACTCATCGTGCTAACTCTTGCTTCGTGAGCATACCTACGTACATACATACATACATACATACATACATACATATATACAAATGTATGTACGTACATAGATACATACATACATACATACCAATCAGTAGAAGAAGTTCGAAGCTCTTTCTCTCTCTCTCTCTCTCTCTCTCTATATATATATATATATATATATATATATATATATATATATATGGGTGAGAAATATATATATGTATAGATATATAGAAAGAGGGAGAGAGAGAGAGAGAGAGAGAGAGAGAGAGAGAATAACGTTGTCGAAATTTCGATTTAACTTTGAAACTTTATAATTTTATAATCGAGTGACGTTGTAAAAGAGCTACTACGATATATACATATATGTATCGATAGTTTCATGTTATATCATCTTGTTCGAGAAGGTGGAAATCTTAAATTAGAAACTTCACGTTCCGTGTAACATTGAAAATTTCTAATATACCTAAGTGCTCATGCACTTGTTCATTGTGGATAATAATAGATCATTACCCGAGGCATGGATAGACGGAATAGGTATATCGAAAATTCAATGCTTTAATCCTTACTATATATACGTGACATGGAATGGCTCACGGGCCTTCTTTAATCTCGGATCAGTCAGGATCACATTGATAGATCTTTTATATGAGGTCGATATTGCCGGTTATAGATATAATGATCGTCGTATAACTTCCGAAAAGAATTTTCCAAGTTTTGAACGATGAATATTCATTCCTCGTGTTCCATTTTATAAGTGTGTCATCATCGTTGTCATCATCGTATTCATTCGTTCCCCTTTCCGCACAAATAGTTCGGTCGGTAGAATAATGAAAAATTTAATCTTTGATTAAAATTACATAGAGCTTATTACGCGTAACGAAGTTGGGAGTACGCGAAGTGGTTATCAAACATGCACGGAGGAAGAGAATTTTAAACTCGGAAAATTGTTTCTACGTGCAAATTTGATGAAAAAAAAAAAAAAAGGAAAAAGGAAAAGACTAAAGAAAAAAAGGAAACATTTATGAAAGGGTTAAGTCAATGTACAGTTTTGTTCGTTCAGTGGGTTGCGTTTCGGTTTAACTTATAAATCAGAGCTACGAAAACACTTTCGAAAAAATGCAGGTTGTGCATTTTTTAGTTGTGTGTAAGATTTTACAGGACAGTCGTAGATACGAACGGTGAGATTCGATCGGTAGGCCGATTTATGGGCCATTTGTGTACGTCGTTCGTCATCGAGAATCAACGTTTATCGGTCCTGCCGATATCTCGACTTTTATCTTTACTTTTGAACGGAAAAATGTCGACTTTGTGCGCAGAGTGTGAGAGAGAGAGAGAGAGAGAGAGAGAGAGAGAGAGAGAGAGGGAGAGAGAGAGAGAGAGAGAGAGAGAGAAAGGAGTGGTTTGATGGTGGATAAAAAGTATGCCATCTCACTTGCCTATCGATAATTTTTTCCGACAGCATCTATCGAATATCCGTTACCGATTTATTTTGCGATTCAATTATGAAATATCGAGTGAACCATCGGTTCGCTTTTCTTTAAAGCCGTTTATTCGTTCGATAAAGTTTGACAAAAATAAAAAGGAAAAAAGGAATAAATAAAAAGGAAATTACGAAAATAAAAGGAAAGGAAAAGTTTGACGAATTTTAGCGAAGTGCCGGAAAAGCAAAAAGTAAAAAAAGAAAAAAAGAAAAGATGGGGGAGGAAATAGAAGGGGAAGAAGAAGCACAAAAAAAGAAAGAAAGAAAGAAAGAAAAGAAAAGAAAAGAAAAAATAAAGAAAAAGAAAAGATAAGAAAAGGAAGGAAAGGAAAATAAAAAAAACACACAAAGTAAGCGTTAGGAAACGCGGAAAAATCCAACTCCGCGGTAAGCGCGTTTATTTAAAAAGGAATACGTGCTATTTTATAGAACGGCGAGTTAAATAGAGGAAAATAAGCCACAATTGGGAGATTTTTATTTTTTCTCTTCCTTTCGTATTCACTCGGAAAGTTTCTTTCATCTTTCAAAATTCCCTTTAGCCCGAAGACGCGAAGTTCGTAGAGTAAAAACTGAATCGAGCGGGGTCGCCTATTTCGCGAATGCATTTTCCATCATTTCGTGGTGTTATCGGATTTCGCGGGATACGCTCTTTCGCACGTAGGCTTTTATCCACGAACGTTGCGTAAATTTTTCGGTCGCGAGGAGAATATAAATCTTCTATATTTGATGTCGCGTGTCTTTGGGAAACTCTCTTTATCTCTCTCTATCTTTCTCTCTTTCTTTTTCAACAAGGGAATAATTTCGTTCTACCCTTTCTTCTCTAAAAGAGAAAGAGAATTCGAAGATGAGATGGGTTATATAATATTTTATGAAAAATTCTCGAAAGCAGCTATATCTCTTTTTCCTATTTTCCTTCTTTTCGCCTTACAAATTATTTTTCTACAATTTTTCGTTGATCGCTTTACCGTTTGATCATATTAATTATTTTGCTTCGACAGAATATAATAAACTTTTAAATATTTTTTAGTAGTTGTTTGCAAACAAAATCGATTAAATTAATAACTTTCGAAACTGGAGTGTATGCATTTGATGTGTGTGCGAGATTGTGTTTATATATATATATATATATATATATATATATATATATATATATATATGTAAGTACTACGTACCATAGCCAGTGATTTTGAAGTGAGAGACTTTCGCACTCTCAACTTTGTTAATAGTTTTTCACCGTAATACCACCGGCTTATCGGTTATCAGGGCTTGTCGTTAAATGGACTTTCATCGACCTTCTCTCTCTCTCTCTCTCTCTCTCTCTGTCTCTCTGTCTGTCTCTCTCTCTCTCTCTCTCTCTCTCTCTCTCTCTCTCTCTCTCTCTCCTCCCGAGAATAACGTAGCGTAAATCGTCCTGTCTTCCGAAAGATATAAATCCTATTTATCTCAGCTAGCATTTAAGGCTTTCCTTTAGAGAAAAGCTCTCTTACTCCCTCTTTCTCTCTCTCTCTCTCTCTCTCTCTCTTCTTTACTCTCGTTTCTCTTTCTGCATTTTGTAGCATTCTAGGAGTAGATACTGAAAGGTATTGTGATTCAATGTTTTCAACGGCTTTGTAACAACCTCTGACGTATTTCTCACGCACGTTTCGTTTCTCTTGTTACGTACTGAGAGTCCAGAAAATAATGGCAACAACAATAGCAACAACAAAGAACCGGATTATTTCTCCGTGTTTTCTTACGTGTCGGTCACGTTCTTAGTTTATAGACCAGCTTCACACTCAAACACGTCCTATTCTCTTCAACTGACTTATCAGAAGTTGTAAAGCTCAGTTTAGCAAGGACTCAGGAAGGACTACTATTCCAGGCCCGTTAGCTTCCTGGACTTTTATCGACTTGGTCGAACGACCGTTGTCCACTTAAATCAAAAGCTCTTATCGTGTCTCGCGCTTTTTATTTCCTCGCACTTTTTATTTCTCGCGCTCTTTTTGAGCCGACGCTTATATCCCTTTGGGATCGTAAATATCCCGGGATCTCTTGGCCGACAGTACACTTCTCTTAGGCTAAATATATCTTGAAAAATAACGTTATAACCCTTTCTCCGTTAATATCAAATTATTTCCAAGTAATTATCTGTGAATTAATTTTTCATGGGATTTGTCGATATATTTATTTCGATTTTAAATCGATTTGCCAATGCAATATTTTACAATTTTTTGTTTTGATTTAAAGACGACACGCACATGCGTCAGTAATTACGATAGTAAACTTGTGAAATAAAAAATCTACACAAATTTGTATATTTGTATTATTTATTAATTTGTATTATATATCGTACTACATTATCGAACAATGAGAATTATACTATATAATATTTTCGTGATCGTTACGGTAATCTCATGATTATGTACATGATTGTACATAAGATCTTAATATTATTTCGTTAAATCCATATAAAGAGATTATTTTGTCGTAAAAGATCGTAGAAATATCATTTGATAATTGTCTGCGAATTAACGCAAACGCATCTCAAATCTCAGTAACGATATTACGGATTTGTCGAATGCGACCTTGTTGGCATCAAATGTTCAATTTGATCTATATCGTGTAAGTCTAGCGTCACGAATGATGATTTTCTCTAGAAATTAATTGCCCTGAAAATAAGGATTAGAAGCGAATGGGTGGTGTTTGCTAGCACCAGGCTCGCACGCTTATTTCAGTTAACAAGCTTCTGTTTCCGTCATTACTCACTATCGTTTCGTGATGTTCATTGAATTTGACGACCAATACTGTACGTTACGAAGTATTATATTCAGCGGAGTATAACATTCACTTATCGTAACCCTGTTAAGAAGCCATTAAAATTAATAAAATCTCGTGAGCTTTAACATTCTGCTTCTCTTTATTAAACGAACTTTCGTGATTTCTCTCTCTCTCTCTCTCTCTCTCTCTCTCTCTCCTTTTTTCTCTTTTTGTAGTTCATGGGGCTTAAAGTACCTAGATAAAAAATTACCAGGATAAGAAGATATCTGTTGGAATAATGTATGTATATGCCGTAAGATAGAATTAAGTCGATGTAAAGAGATTATGAAAGTATAAATTATAAATTGTAAGAGACAATCCTCCCTTTAAAGGTACCTTTCCTTTCCTTCTTTTTCTATTAGCTTTTCTTTTGAAGAAAAGAAATAGAAAGAACATTTATCGCTCCGTTTCATCATATGTTTGTATCTATGTATCCATTTATCAATGACGAATCGTCGAAGAGCATCCGTTGCAATAAATTTTCCGCGGACGTCCATCTTTTTCATCTCCAGGACTATGCGCGTTTAATGTAACATAACTTCCGATTTAGAACGGGCATAATTTTGCGGATTTATGAGGCGCGCTATGAGACTCCTCCTGTAATTTCTCCGAGTGAGATATACGTTGCATATACTTACACTACGTGTATCACGTAAACACAAACACACACACACACAATGCTCGCGTACGCACGCACGCACGCACATGTATACACGTGCGTTTTTAACGAGATAGAAGAGTGTATAATTTTCGTGAGTTTCATTATTTTACATATCCGATCGCGATCCTTCGCGTGTAAAGCGAGTACGAGCGGCACGTTAATCCGTGCCCGTTGAATTCCAATTAGAATATATCGGTTTTTCCTTTCTTTTTGCAGAGGAGCAGATGTTAGTATACGCGTGTGTATACGCGTGCGCATGCGTATATGTGTTGATAACATATTTGTTGGTGAACATATTGTATATCAAAACCAAAGAATTATTTACGACTTCGAGGGACGTAACTGGGAGAGATTCATACATACATATATGTATTCACACATATACATACACACACGTGAACATATATATATATATATATATATATATGTAGCATACGTACCTATACATGCGTACATATGTTCGTTAAATCCGTTTCATGCTCGGTCGAATATTTCGAATTTAAAGCGACGATATCTTGAATAGCTATGCGAATATCGCTATCTCGTCCGGTCAGATACTACGAAGTACGCGCCTATGGATGCTCGCTTAAGTGGAAAATGGTAATAGGACGGTAAAAGAGTGCGGTTCGGGGCGTTGCCGCGTTTTAAACTCGATGAGTCGCGGTTATTTTGCATTGTAGATTCCAATTGTCCAACGGCGACCACGGGGAAACGGAAAAATCTCCCGCGGTAAGGGCGGAACGGTTTTTCTTTTTTTTTTTCTCTCTCTCTCTCTCTCTCTCTCTCTTTTTTCTTTCTTTCTTTCTCTCTTTTTTATTTTATTTTGCCTTTCCTTTCTTTTATTCGGTATCGTTCTGTTCGCTACCTGGAAACTTCATTCCGAACGTGGCCGAACTCGGAAAATTAAATTAGTTGAGATTCGACGGTTTCGTTTACGTTTGGTTATTCATAGCTCGAACAACGAAGGATCATCTGTCTCTTTCGAAATCGTTTACTTTTTCATGATCAGTCAAATAATTTATAGCTTCGTGCAACGAAGAATCGTTTGGTTTAGTTTCTTTTCTTTTCTTTTTTTCTTTTTTTCTTTTTTTTTCTTTTCTTTACTCTCCTTCTTTTTTGTTTTTCTAATAAGTCGAAAAAATGGACCGTCGTCTGCTTTTTTTTCTCTTTTCCTTCTTTCTTTCTTTCTTTCGATGTAACTTTTTTTCATAAATAATTTAGTTATTCATCGACAAATTGCCAGTTCATCCTTGAAAAAGCGAAATATCTTTTTATTGTGACAGGAAGTATCTATATAATTGTTTGGTTTATTTTCTTTTCTTTTTTTTTATTCTTCTTTCTTGCTTTTCTAATAACTCCAAAAACTGGGCCGTCATCTGCTTTCTTTTTTCTCTCTTTCTTTTTTTCAATATAGCTTTTTTCATAAGTAACTTATTTATTCATCGACGAATTGCCAGTCCATCCTTGAAAAACCGAAATATCCTTTTACTGTGACAGGAAGTACGAGTTAGTCGATTCCCCTTGGGATAGCCGGGAGCTGTTTCCAGGATTTCGAAAACGCTTGGAGAATATCGGTCCAAAATCGAACACGTTCGCGAGACTTCCGTTAGTGAGATCTTAAATCGAAATCCCCGAATGGGTTCGTTCGGATAGAGGTAGAAAGGTGGATAGGTACTTTCGATAAACAAGCTTTATTTCGAAAGTGAGTAGCCTTCGTTTAACCGTTAACCCCGAATGACTCGTGAATAAAGTCGTGCATTTGGTTCCATAGGGAACGAAAACCATATCATGTAGAAATTAAGTTCAAGCGAAACTTGATGCGAGTTATTACCATCTGGGAACCATTATTATGACGCTCATCGTCGATTATGTACGAACAACTAAGGTATATGAAATATCTCGTGAATAAAGATTTACTCGTTTTTTTTTACCCGTTACCTACGAGAGAACGAATGTTTTTAATAGCTCGTATAGGCTGAACAAACTCGGTTCTATTACGTTACGCCCGTAATTATAATCGTAAATACGAACGACTGGCTCGACTGCAAAGTGTAGAGTAAAAACGAAAAAGTAAAAAAAAAAGAGGAAAAAATAGAAAAACAAAAAAGAATTTCCAAAAAGGGAAAGAAGGTAACAGAGAGAAAGAGAGAGAGGAGAGACAGAGAAAGGGGATAAAAAATTGAAAAAAAGGTCGAAAAAGGACCAAAAAGAAAACGAAAGAGAAAAAAAGATAAAGAAAGAAAAACCGTTCAAAGAGTAGGGTAGGGCAAAAAGCGATAACGACATGCAGGAAAAGCAAGCAAGCAGCTTTCGGCCGATTAAAGGAGAGGTCGCACGTGCGAATAAACACAAGCTCTTGCATAATGCTTGCACCGGTGCTCTCGTGTTTAGCATAGCATGACTTTCATCATAAACTAACATAAGCTCACTTGTCACAAGCTGTTTTCGCCGAGTAGTACCGGCGACAAGATGCAATAACTTGGATCGAGCGAGTTACATAGGAGAATCTAGCGTCTCGGTGATCAAACGGTAAAGCGGATTCGGGAAACCTTAATCTGAAGGACAAACGCCTTGGATGAATGCTGAAAGCGAGAATATCTCCTGGGATTAAAATCTTTCGAATATTTTTTAAATCTTTCGAATCATTTCAATAAGACCGGAACAAGTCGAAAATTCTATAGCGATCGAAATTCGCAGATTCGACGATCGAGTCTTATGATATGAACAGATTCATTCCTTTTTATCTTTCATTTGTACGTTTATTAGATATAACGTTTTGTAGATATAATCGATGACATCTTCTCTTTTTATCTCTTTTTTTCTTTCTTTTTTTCTTATTTTTTTTTTTTTTATATCGAAATGCTAATCATAATTTGTAAGTACATATACCTCATATCATTTTTATATTAGATTTGTAAGACCTTTCCAATAGGGATTCCCTCATTAAAATCTTTTATTTGATCTCTAAGGGAAGTTATATATTTCTTTTTCTTTCTTTCTCAAGAATAAGTAAAATAAGTATTGTACTTTCTAAAGTTATTCGAAGTTCTCCCTCGGGTATTTTCCAGTGCGGTTCGGTCTTCTTCTTCATCTTTTTCCATCTTGAACTGTTCTTATTAGAAATAAGATGATTGTAAGTTATTAATATTTCACGTTCATTAAACCGATGTATTTAACGCTATTAACCGCAAAAGAGAAGAGATTTGTTTTGACCGAGTCAACCTTCTTTCGTCGAAAAATTTCGCGGGAAATTAATGAGATTGAATAAGTAGTAAAATTATTTAAACGTTTTATATAAGAATCTTTTAACAAGTCTCTATAGTTTTTATGCGAGAAAGTTCGTTAGAATCGAAGATCGGTACGATCGATATTCGAAGTTAGCAAAGTTGTTTTAGAACAAAAAGCCTTGTCTGTTTTTTTTTTTTTTTATCTTTTTTGCACCTCGAAAAAATCGCGCTACGTTTTAAGTTTCTACCAACAGTAGCGAGTTAACGGCAGAGGCAAAAAGAAATCTGTAGAATCGCGAATCGTTCCTCGTACGCTCTTAAAAAGAACGAGAAAAGAGCCAGAAGGAAGGTTTGAATTTTGCATGAATTACAGTTGCACCGAAGCGATTCTTGAACCACTTCGAATCTTATTTTCCATATAGAAGCCTTCAAAAGAGATTTCATTCGTTCGATCGGAAAGAACTACCTTTAATATCTCGTTCCATCGAGAATGTAATTTCCGTTTTAGCTCGTTTAAAAATTCAAATGGATAGAACGGTTTTTTCCAATTAGTTCACTATCATTACTGGATTTGAAGAGCTTTGATCATTATAGAAAGCAATTATTTACTCTTATTTACTTTCGACCAAGAATGATTCGGAATCTACAAACGTGCTTTAACGGTTCAATATCAATATTTGGCGTTAATATGTGGTGAAATTTTCAAACGAACGTACCAAACGATAATATCCGCGGGAGCTTATGTGAATTATTCGTTGAAATTGTGATATTCGATTTTACGTAGCGTGCGACAGAATTGTTATTTCCTTTTTTCTTTTTTTAGTTTTATTTAACATTTTTTTTTTATTATTATTTTTATTACCGTTAGACAATGTTTATTTCAACGTCAGATTTTCTTTTCATTTCTACAAACAATAGAGTTGTTGGCTGGCATAGATCGTTATTTTCGCAGTATCTTTCGAGGGCTAACGCAAACATGTTTGACATTACTATTTGTCTGTCTCCCTCCCTCTCTTTTACGATCCTTACGCAAACATCGAGATCTTTTAAATTTCATCGAACGTCATTGACTCACGAGCGATTAAAGGTTCCAACAATAATATTTGTTGTGTGCATTTATCTTATTTTTCTTTAATATCGATTGAAATTTAATTGGACTGTTATTTGTTCGGCCAATAAAATATTTTTAACCGTTTAATCGGTATTTATAATATAATATTAATGCGTAATATAAGTGATGAATTCTGATATTAGTTTGATATTTAATTATTTATATTGATTAATATGTTCATAGGTACTGATCATTTATTTTACGATATAAATAAACTTTGCATTAATTAATAAAAAGATTGATCGAGTAAATAGAACTGATGTAATTAGTAGTTTAAACGATGGATCTTGGACTTAACGTCTTAAACGATGGTATGGTGCTTTTTCTTTTTACATTTTCTCTTTTTTTGTTTTTTTTTTTTTTTTTTAATTTTGCTTCAACTATTCCCGAGAAAATCATTTCGACATTTCAAATGTAAAATAATTTTTATTTGATTAAATATTGAAAATATGTATCGTCGAGATCTATGTAGTAATAAAGTCTTTCCTCGGTGTTACGTCGAATATTTTGTAATACATCCGGTATAATCTGACAGCATTCTTCGACTATATACCACTGGAAGTTCTTCTATTGAAGCCAGTTGGATCGAATATATTCCGGATTTTAAACATTCTCATAGAAAAGAAAATTCAAGAGTGGAACGATCACAATGATCGGAAAAATGCTGGTTTAAAAATTGCCATATTGGGACTATAAGTGGGAGGAGTTCTATTTTATGTTGTAAAAAATATTTCTTTCGGCATATTCAGTCCATTTTGAAATGATTTTTACTACGATCAATGGGAAAAATGCTTTCAAACAAATCACAATAAAACTCTTTGGTCAAATTACATGGTAAAAAGAGTGGACCAACAATTTTGTTACGGACAAGATAACGGATCACACATTTATCGAAATAAACCGGATGTACTGCTGAATTTGCGACGTAACACTCGAAAATCGAAAGATTCTATTATTGCATAGAGATTGACGATACATTTTTTAAACATTGAAAATTGTTTTCAATAGAAAATTTCTAAACGTATATTTTCGAGAAGTGTTGACTTCTGTTATTTGTTATTTTTTGTTATTTTTAATTTGAACACCACTGTAAATAGAATTAAAAAACCTTTAAAATGATATGTCACTTGACCTTTATTGACATTTAAGATTTTTGAGAGGATTGCCAATTAGGATTGCCTCTTAGAGGATTAGTGCAAAGTAGGAATTTATGATAAGTATCTGTCCTCCTGGAAAACGAAAATGATTTATCTCGATGTTTTTCGAAAAAATCATTAGATTTCATAATATGGATCCTTCTTATTGGAAAACAAACGCACGTACACATATGATAACGTTAACACATGTTTTCAAAATATAAATAATATGTAATATATATAATATAAAAAATATATATATATAAATATATAAAATGAATAATAAATAATATAATAATAATATAATAAATAAATAAATAATAAAATATATATATATATAAATCGTATAAATTTGGTGTGAATATGTATCATACTGTTAATCTATTTTCTAAAATTAATGAAAACACGATTTAGATAACGTTACGCATTCCGCAAAATTTCCTCTGGTTACATACTTCTGGTTACATACCAACATTAGAAATAGAATTTATTTGACAACTTAGGATCAATGGGAAGTTATAGATAGCGTGTGGTACTTAAACTTGTCCATTAGCGGCTACTAGGGCGAATATGGTGCACTAGGTAAAGTGTAATAGCGGGGCTTTTAACCGGTACAGTTGAGAGGAAACAGTCGTCCAGCAGTGCTATGCTTCCGGCGATGTTAGAATTGAACGTTAAGCAAAATTGCCAGGGCAATTCGAATCATTTCGGATTCTCGGTTACCCCGTAAACTTCCCGAATCTGTAATGCGGTATTTAGAAATTGGAGTTTCGATAGATTAGACTATCGATTTTTTCTAACAACTAAGTCTTACTTGTTATTTTTTTAAACTATCGATTTTTTCTAACAACTGAGTCTTACTGAGTCATTAAACGAAAAGAAAAAAGCAAAAGGAAAAGAAGACATAGTTACAATCGTTAGAACGTAACTAAAGCAATCACTTTTTCCAATTTTTGATAAGAAAATAAAAAGAACGATAACGTTTTATCGCAACACTTTATCATTCTCAATTGTAATTTACCGATCTCATTGTCAGTTTCAAAGCGATACGATTAAATTTAAGATTTGAGAAAGAAATATCTCGGAAGGAAAAATTCTTATATTATTTTCCCAATGAATATTCATACGAATATAATATCTGTATCTTTAAAATTGAAATGACATTGAGATTATTCATCAAATTCGAAGGTTATTTTAATCTTTGATTAAAGTCAAATGTGAATAAATTAATGCATGCGCACTTTATCCTATCCAGAAATTATAATAAAAATCATTTCTCCTATGATTAAATCCGATAGTTACCGTGCTAATAGAAAAAAAAATCAACAAAATTCGTAGCGATCCATAAGAGTAGTCGATGAAGCCTTTTTGCTCGAAGGGATCGAAGGGATGGAAGAGATGGGAAAGATGAAAGAGGTTTCTGTCTGTTCAACAGAGAGGGAAGTCTGGTATGAAGGCGCTAGACGTGCGATCGAGGCACGAATCCGTGCGGCTACGAGCTCAAACGGAGCAGGAACAGGAGGAGGAGGAGGAGGAGGAGGAGGTGGAGGTGGTGGAGGTGGGGGTGGAGGAGGAGGAGGTAGTGGAAGCATACCACCGAGTACCGTAGCACGCGGGGTCGTCCTTTTCGTTGGCGACGGCATGAGCATGAGCACGCTTACGGCTGCTAGAATACTCTCGGGTCAACGTCATGGAAATACAGGGGAGGAAGCTCAACTCGCATGGGACAGCTTTCCAGCGGTAGCCCTCTCTCGGGTAAGTCGTACATTCTTTTTGCAAAATAATATAACGCTAACGTATTTTATTTTTATTTATCATAAATTATATCTCGGGATAAACGATTTGCTTATTGAACCTTTATGAATATTATTCGAGAAAAATATGTTGTCTGGTTATATCCTATGTTTTCCGAATTTTTCCTCTGGGAATTATTATTTGGGAATTTAATAAGGTAATATGGCTTGTAAAAAGAGAAAATTATTCTATTGATTTTATGATATAAAGATAAATCGTATTTTGAGGATATATATATATATATATATATATATATATATATATATATATATATGTATCATCAATTATTATTTAATTATCAAAAGAAACGAGAAATCTCGAATTCAATATATTATGATATAATCAACAAAACTAATTATTTTTAATTATTGTATTGGTAAATGCAATCGAAATAATAAAACAGGGCGATTTAACTTTTATCTTAATTACAATTTATCAAATACGTTCTGTAAAAATAATTTTGCCGAAGTAAAAACACGAGGGCAAGTATTATTTGTATTGTTAAAAGCGTATTAAATTTTATTTCCTTACAAATATTAAATTAATTATTATGAAAAAATTATAACGTAAGGGATTAAATGAAGCTGATTGGCGATAAGAAATCTGTTCAATGTAATCAAAAATATCGATTTTATTTATTTAGTTGATCGGCTTATTCTAGCGAAGAAAGAAATTTTTTTTAATCCGGAATAATCGATAGGTATTTAATAATTATATAAATAAGTTCAATATTAATAAATAAAAATGTTGTTTGCTTAATATGTACATATGTGTCAACTTTACTGTAATATTTCCGTATACTTAACAATTTATTTATTTCAAAACAAATACAATTTTAATTTTATAAAGAACAAAACGTAGGTGTTATGTAAAACACTTAAAAAAAGAAAAGCTTTTGTTATTTATCTATGAGAGTATAACGACTACAGATATCCAATCGCTTGAAATTTAGAATATATATACCATTACTGAACATTTATTATATTTGTTTTTCACATCATTGAACAACCTTTATAAACGTACTAAATATAAATACGACAGTATCGATAAGCAAAATTATATAAGTAATATCGTATGACAAATTCATAATTAGAAAAAGAATCTTTAGAAAGTTTAATGAGATTAGTCGCTATAATCGCTTTTAGTAAATTACGCAAAAGTTTTCGAAGATTAGCGATAAAGAAGTTTGTCAAATAATTCAATTTATTTCAAATTGATACTTTAAGAAATAATATTAAAATGTTTATCGTTTTAATGGAATAATTTTTTCTTTTTCTTTTTTTACCGTGAAAAATAATTCGATTCATGCTTTTTCAGTAACACTGAATCGGAGAAATATTGTTTTTTTTTTTTTTTTTTTAACGAAATAAGCTTCTGATTTTTGTCATTTATTTATTTTTACTCATTTATTTATTTCATTCTTTATACCTCAAAAATTTATAGGTAGTTTTAATAAATCACGATACTTTGAAATAACGTAAAATCAATGAATGAATAATTGATAATTAATACTATATTAATATAATAAATTCATGATATTTCGAAAAACATACAACAGATTATTCAGAAATCATTTTATGTTAATGACAATAATTTTTAAATACCTAGACATAATTGATTTGATATATACGTACATATTTATTATGTTTTCACAGTTATAGTCTTCAAAAATTCAATAATTTCCATTTCCTCGCACTTTCGTTTTGACATTATCTTAATAATAAATTCAAGATGATGTTAATGCATAAACGATGAGAAAACAAATTTTCACTTCAGTTCCTTTAAAAGCTTATATATTTTAATCGATTTGAAAATACATATTATTGACTGATCACTGAACGCGTTTCAACAGATTTTCATTAAATGAAAATCTACAATAACAAAGCAAGAGATATATATTTTACAATTTTTACAAAACAATATGTAACAACAATGATGGAACGTGTGTACAAAACTCGTAAAGGTAACGATATTATTCTACAATTTAATTTACTTTTATTCGTGTAATTAAAAAGAAAAAAGAAAAAAAAGAAATAAAAGATAAAAAAAAAGAAATAAAAATAAAAAGAAAAAAAAAAAAAAGAAAAAAGAAAATGGAATATTCTGATGACAGGTGGATTAGTCGTTATGCATGAACTTTTGTTGTTACATCAACAATGTTTCTAATTGAAACTCGACGGATTAATATTTTTTTTCATTTCATTAAAAACTACTCTTATTCATGTTATAGTGAAGTTTATCCACAAAGAACAAGCAAATATCAGAAATTTTGATAAAAACTATATGTATCAAGATCCCTGAGATTCGTTAAAAAAATTTTTTAAACCGTATGGTGTCGTTATCATTTTTTCGTTGATTAAACTCTCTCTCTCTCTCTCTCTCTCTCTCTCTCTCTCTCTCTCTCTCTCTCTCTCTCTATTTTATTTTCTGTTTTTTCACATTTTTTTTTATTCTTTTCCCCTCTCTCTCTTTTATTTTCTGTTTTTTCACATTTTTTTTATTCTCTCTTTCTATTTTCTCTCTCTCTTTCTCTTTCTTTCTTTCTATCACTAGGGGGAGGATACTATTCTCGTTTCATTCTCATCCTTCTCATTCCAGTTCTTTCTATGATACTAGCAAAAGATATTCAACGTCTTCTCGAAAGCCTTTCGAGATCGAGCTCCTTTGAGATTTCGAAGATCGTCTAGATCTTACCTCCTTTGCTTATTATCCCTTTCCGCTTCGCGTAGATCCTCGACTTCGATTCAACTTATGCACAGACTCGAACTTTTTAAACCTCATAGTTATTTAGTTCCGTTATACGGAGATTATTATTTCCATATTCTTTCGACTCTTTCCCTCTTAGATATTGTGTAACGTTGATAACTCTTCAAAATCTAACGAGAATTTGTCACATTCTTTCTTACTACGAAATATTCGATGAAAGAAGAAGAAAAAAAAAAAAAGAAACGATGATAACATGTCCATAACAAGCAAACAGTTCTCGTTTTTATTATTTTTTTCTTTTTTTTTCTTTTTCTCTCTTTTTCTTTTTTTTTCACAACGCCAACTCTACGACTTCCACTTGTCTTTTTCTTATCCTTTGCTACTTCGTTCGCTTTTCTCACGGGAATTCGTTCTCTTGGAGACTCGGAAATCGGACAAAAAGAGAGAGTAAGAGAGAGAGAGAGAGAAAGAGAGAGAGAGAGAGGGAGAGAGTAAAAGAGAGGAAGGGAGAGAGAGAGAGAAAGAAAGAGAGACCGAATAGAACTTAGCAGTCCAACGGGATTTCCAGGAGAGCGCATCACCATTCGCCAGAGATCTGCTTATTATCCCAAGGATGTAACTGAGTTTTCTGTCTTTGTAGGGAGTTATGAAAAGATCTGCTTTGTTTCTTTATTTTTCTCCCCTTCTCATTCCTCTCTTTATTTATTTCCCTATTTTATATATATATACATATATATATATATTCATATATATGTTATACATATATATAATATATATAATATTATATATATAAAGGGTGAAACATTTAATGCTGAAAGTAAAAATATCTGATTGGTTATAAAAATATAGATTGGTTTTATATAACTACAATATGTTCGAGTATAAATTTACATTTTTTTACAAAACTGTAGAACTCATTTTTGAAATATTTTCGATTGAAACTTATCTTTTTTCTTTTTGTTTTTTCTTTTTGCTTATACAAAAATTATACGACAGAATAAAATATTACTACTACTATTCGGTATATATTGTATTTGTATTATTGTGAACAAATATGTCGTTTTTATTAGATTTATAGATACGAAAGATTTACTTACTTACAACAGTATTTTCTAATAATATTCAATTTCGATATTATGTCATAATAATATTCATTAATTTGTCAAGAATCCATAGAGTCTGTAGTTTTTACTCACAATCTCAGGAAGTTACTTATTATTCTTACACACGTCTCGGAATATAAAATATAGTCAAAATAAAATCGTATGCAATTATGAATACGATCGGACATTTATTATATTAATACCATGTCTAAAAATAATAATCTAATAAAGTTTTTATTTTATATAATTGACATTGCGTTAATTAACAATTTTTTATTTATGTTTTTTCATAAATTATTATTTATTAAAAGTAGTCCATTTATCATTTCATATTCATTAAAATAATATCGTGAATAATATCGTACAATTTATGATTATTATATGATTATCATCGAAAATAATATCGCAAATAAATTATATATATATATTTTTTATTATTATTATTCTTGTTTTTATAATCAATATAATTAAATAATATTACCGAGATTTATTAATATCATTAATATTCATCAATCAATTACGTATAACATAAAAATTTATGTATTCTAGAAAAGTGTAATATTATATTTATTATAATATACAAATCACGTACATTAAATATTACACATTAACGTAATATTATACATAAATTGAGCACATTTTTTGATAACTTAGATATTTTCTGATTGGTCATTAATATATAACAAAAAAGAAAAGAAAAAGAAAGAGTGAGAGAGAGAGAGAGAGAGAGAGAGAGAGAAATAGAGAAAGAGATTAATTAGATCAATTCGGATGTGATTGATAACAAACAAATAAAATAGTAGCGGCGTTAATCTATCGATAATAAATTCGTTTGTCGTGACAACGATTCATTGAATCATCGCAAATGCGTTTGAATTTATTTTCGTTCGTACGTTCATCCATCCATATCACTTTTGTTGTTCAAAGGAAATAAAATAAAATAAAATATATACATATATATATATATATATATATATATGCGTGTGCACGCGCGCATGTTTGTGTGTATGTGTGTGTCGTATAAAGTTACTTAATGGCAAAGTTTTTCCTCTTGGAAAAGTTTGTCTCTGTATTTGTTGATACAATGTCCTTTAAACTTTTTCCACATTTTTTGTTTTACAAAATTTATGTTCTTCTCTATTTATCTCAACCACGAAAGAGAATTACGGAAATTTATTCGGGGCAAGCTCGTTCCCGAGCTTTCGAGCTTTTACCTTTGACTTCGTACTGACTGTGGCTTAGAAAGCTTCTCGTTAATGTCCCTTTCATGCAATCTTCGTTTGGGAAGTCATACTTCCTTTCTCGTATAATTTCTTTTTACTTAGCAACGATGATCTTGCGTTTCCCTTTCTCTCTCTCTCTCTCTCTCTCTCTCTCTCTCTCTCTCTCTCTCTTTCCATACAGTCACCGCTGGATTTTCTTTCTCTTTCTCACTCTCTCTTTCTCTTGGTTTTTTTTTTCGTTTTACTCAAGTCTCTTAATTATTTTTTATGTCTATGGATACGTAATGGAAAAAGAAATAGTATAATGCAATCGTTCTTATTTATGTATTATTTGATTAATATTATTAACTTGAATATGGAAACGAGATCTCTGAAAATTAATTATTGAAATTCGTTCAAATAAAAACTATGGTAGTAAGGGTGATCCTTTAGAATATTATTTCTATTTCATTATGAATATTATACGAAAATAATTTTAATAAATTTCGGTGATTAATATCTTTGTAATTAAGTTTGCATCGTTAAATTAATAAAAAATTCGCGAAGAAACGACACATTTGTAAAAAATTTAATTATACATGTTATACGATTTACTTAGCGTAGGTATATACATTTTATCGCATGGATACTTCCCAGGATTTCCAAGAATAATCCAATTTCATCTTGTTCGTTAGAAAAATCTGTTCTATCTCAATTATCATCGATTAACCTCGCTATTCAACGATCCGAAAGACTTCGGAATGCCTGCGTGAAAATTACTTACGAACGAAGGAACGTTTACCGGTCTGGTTAAAAGAATGGAGTAAGATTCTTTTTCTTTCTCTTCTGTTTTTTCTCTTTTTCAATTTCGTCGTTATTAATCTCGAAATATTTTCTTGTCAACCGAAAATAAATCATGATGTAACTCTTGGAACGCAACAAGTCGTACGATGAAATAAATATGAATTTAGTGTCGCTTCGGGAGACATCGGACGTTCAACATGACGATAAATAATTAGAGACAGTTTGGTATTACGCTTGTATCGATCATTTTCATATTCGTTCACCCCGTTGTGATATCCTTTTCTCTGTAACATAAATCGTAAACGGTTAAGCTGATTTCGCCGATATAAATCATAGACGACTTACACTCTCAAATATGATTTATATCGTGAATTACGTTGAATTATCTTTGGCAATTACTATCGGTGATTACGTAGGATGAATAACGATTATCTCGTCGTATAGGGATGGAATCTACTTTGGAATAAGTTGAATTGCCCTTACTTCGTGACTAGCAATTAAATTCTAAGAAAACCCTAGTTTCGGATGTAATTTCATCCGTATCCTGTCTTTTTCTTTACATCCTTCCTTCCTTCTTTTATCTACCAATGCGAGAGTCAATTTCTATTCATATTATTTATCTGTAGCACCATCTTCAACTTGGATCCCGTTTGGAAACGCAATAAATCGTGCTCGTTGACACATCGAGAACGGGTACGACGTGACACGCATGTTTCTCTGATTTTGTTTCGATGCGCAACCACGTATCTTGCATATTTCACAGCCTCGAGAAGAAGGATATAACGTAGGATTTTGTACATAGTTACTCGTATTTATACACCTTCCTATCCGACCGTCTAACTGAATTATGTATATGAAAGAAAAATATTTATATTTTGTAAAAGGAAAGGAAAAAAAATTAACGAGAATCAATCCATCCTGTAAATATTTTTTTTAACTCTGTTTCTACCTGTTTATATATATATATATATATATATATATATATATATATATATGTTTCTTCTTTTTCTTTTTCGTAAATTTTCTTTTTTATTAAGTTTTCGCGTTGATATCTGTAAACGATATGTACGTGAAATGTGTTTTACGAATTGAAGGATTAAGATTAACTGATTGATTTCATCTGAAGGATAACTTCTATTACATAAAATGACAGAATCAAAAGAATATATCTCAAGCGATATTGAGTAGGAAGAACTACTCGAAAAGAAATAGAAAGAAAAAGTAGGAAGAGATCTAACAGATGAAAAGCTATGAAAAAGAAAGAAAAGGAAACGGATGGAAAGAATTGATAAATGAAGAAGAAACTGTATGAGATTTAAATAACAATCGTCATGATTTTAATGGAAAACTCTATAGGTAAGAGAAAATAGAAGGGAAATGTATAATGATATAAATGGAAATTTAAAACGAAGCAAAAATGTGTGAATATAACATAATGATATATACACCTATATCCATGTCAATCGTTGATAAGATTGATATAATATCAAATTCAACGTGTTGATAAATTAATTCCTTTGTTAAATCAATCAAATTATCCCTTTATAAGATATAAATTTTTCTTTTCTTTTCTTCTTTTATTACTTCATCCCTACAGTTAAGTATAATTAATTAATTTAAATTTATTAATTAATTAATAAACGAATAAAAATATAACATTTTTTTTTCTTTCATCTTAAGAGATTAATTAATGAAATTATAAAGGAAACAGGGGAAAAATAGTTGTCATTTTATTGCTGACTTTCTGTTTCTTATACGCTCGTTATAAAACAAATAATTCGATCATTAATTTTCACTCTTTTATTAATTTCTGCCTAACAAAAGAAATTAATGGTACCAAGAGAAGGGAAGATTAAAACGGTAACGCTTTAAAATCCAATTACGTTACGTTCGAGGCAATATTCATGGGAAAATGAAAATCGTATGACGTACTCTATCGACTTTCCTTTTTGTTATTATGAATTATTTACGTTTCGCGGCATTTGCTCCCTGATGCAATGTTATCATATGACATATAAATTACAACAACAACAATATTAATAATAATAATAATAATAATGATAATAATAATAATAATAATAATTACTATTACTATTATTATTATTATTGTATCGGATATATTACGTAGGAAAATGGAATTTTAACAGCACTCAGAGGCCTCCGCGAGGAAGCAAATAGTATATTATGCGGCTTCTTCTTGGAGACGGTCCTTTCATTAAGGCGGTTATGCAGTTATAGCGATCATGAGCATTTCTCTTCTTTATTGCATGCGTAGCAATATTACATTTATATGTATGTGTTTATACACATATATATATATATATATATATATATATATATATAAAATCAAAATATATTCACACACGAGAAAGTAAAAACAAGATCTTGATCTATACATTTACTTGTTATCATATTGCAATTCGTTGCATCTTCGTTGTGTCCAAGAAATATTCATACAGTGCACTTTGTTTTCATTTTCCATTAGCATCCATTAGTATGATCGTAGCTAAATGAAAAGGCTTGTGGTACATTGCCAAATGTGCCGGAAAAGTATGTCGTTCTCTACATATACGTATACATATAGAATATATATATATATATGCGTTTGTATTTACTTAGAGCAACGTTTACCGGTAAACACATTTTCCAACTGGGTCGACGAGAACGTTTCGACGGTTAATAATTGTCGGGAATAATTTAAAGGGTCGTAGTAGCAGCAGGTTGGAAAGGGAAGTGCTAGTCTCAGTACATCGATCAAGTACCAGAAAGACCCAGTTGCTTTTTTTTTCTCTTCCATCTTCGTTTCGCTCATCCTTTTTCTTCGCTTCGTGCTGAAGCGTAACTTGCTAATGATGCATTAGCATACAGCTTGCTGGTGGGTACCTTTAATTAGGTATTCCTTCTTCACAGATGCAAATGAAAATTACCTGAGATAGAGAGAGATAGAGAGATAGAGATAGAAAGATAGAGATAGAGAGATAGAGAAAGAGAGAAAGAGAGAGATACTTACACGTGTAATTCTACTTTCGACATGTGATGACTAAGCAATCCTTTTATCACATACACACACATGTATGTCAGATATATGTATGTATATACTATATTCAATGCTTATACGTATGTAACAAATATAAAGAAATGGTATGAAATTATTGGTAAAGAAATTAAAGTTATCTGCGGATTTAACAGCAACAATACAAACCCACACATACACGTATATAAATCAATATTTCAACGATTCGATCGAACTTTATTTCATCTCTCTCCTTTTGCTCTCTTCTCTCTTCTTTGTTAAAACAAACAATGGAAATAGTATCGAAGTTAAATAAAAATGGATGTTTTATCAATCGACTCGCAAATCGATACGTAAATAAGTACTTACTTTAGTTTTCTTTCTCTTTCTCTCTCTCTCTCTCTCTCTCTCTCCTTCTCTCTCTTTGTCTGTGTCCCTTTTATTCTCTGCTACTTATAATGTAGGAGACTAGAATCTGTTCCGGGCAAGCGTGACATCCGTTTGAGCAGCAAGCGCGTCGACCCAATAGTTCTGAAAAGTTTTCTACGAACGAGGAACTTGTTATCGCTGAATGCGTCTGATTCCCAACGGGCGGTAACACCACGGTGGGAAACTCATGACGTTCTGTGAGCTTTTCACGGAAAATGTAAACATATATATTTTTGTGTTCCTTTTTTTTTGTTCTTTTTCTTCATTACCTTTTTTATTTTTTATCTTCATTTGTTTATTATTTATGCTCTCTTTTTTCTACCTTTTCTTTTTGGCTTCCTTTACTCGACAAAAATTACCAGCCAACATATCGAGAACACGATCGAGATCATAAAGAATAAAAAAATGTTTTCTTCTTTTTTGTTTTTTTTTTTTTTTTTTTTTCTTTTTTAATATCGTTCACGTCGTTCGTGTTACTTAAACTTATTATGGATATTTCCTCTGCATATTTTTTTTATAATATAGACATTTTCTTTGTATATATTATATATATGCGTGTTAAGAAAATATACCGAGCAACGATTATCTTCCTCCTTTATTAGTGTGAGTAGTCCGTTCTACTATTACACGATAAACACAGTTGACAGTTTGCGTTACGTTTTAACCGTAGACCAGAGTCATAAAACTGAATGGCCAGGCTGCTTTATATTCATGAATTCGTCACCTTCCTGATGGTATCTGTCCGCCAAACTTTTCGGCTCCCCAGGCGTACATTAAAATGATAACGACCTGGATAATACGGAATCGGAAAATTTACAGTCAGTTTTCGTTTTTACTAACGAACGTCCATGACTTTAAAACGATAGTCCGTACGATACGCTTTTTCCATAAAATTACATTAACTCCGATTCTAATATCATAGAAAATCTTCTAAGTTTATTATATTCGGGCGTAACGATGACGTGCCTGTTTCCGTCGGTTCGTTACTGGTATCCGACAAATTACGTTCTACGTGTCTCCTATGTGACCCAATTTAGAAGCAACCGGAGGAAATTCCTTATGATCTCGAAAACGTGAAAGAAATTAAGATGTATCAATTCTGTAATCATTTATTTATACTAACATTTTCTTTATCTACTAAGTTTGAAATTATGTAATATTTACATATACGCGATTATGATCGCGTAATGGGATTTGTGATTACTATTACGATTAATAAATGTTCCTTTAGGCTTCTGATAATAAGCAATAAATTTATATGAAAGATCGAAAATGAAAATGGGAGTAAAATATAGTTTCAAAGGATTCCAAACAATCTCTTCTCGATAAAAGATTTCTATAATGATGTTCAATTCATTAATTCTTAACATTTAATTGATATGATTATTTAATGCAACGATATTTCTTTCTTTTCATTCATTAATATTTATATAATCCCGATGGATGAGCACTCTTCGGTAATGCATGTTGATCGATTATTATTTTCACTGTTAATTATTACAAGACTGTTAATTATTAAAGAGACAATTTATTCATGGGATCATTTATATGAGATCGTAAATCGTTCAATCGTTTGTAAATCTTCTTGGATAGTTGGAAAAAGATATTCCTTGGATCATTCATTCAGGATCAAGGATGTCTCGTCTGTTAATCCATTCGTTCTGATAAGGCTGATATTTGTGGTACGAAAATTGCTCATTATCATACACACACACACACACACACACACACACACACACACACACATACACATACATATATATATATAGAGAGAGAGAGAGAGAAAGACAGAAAGAGAGAGATATACAATGGCACAAATGTATACACATACGCATATATCGGAAAATTAGGTGCAAATTAACGTTTCCACGGTTTTAAAGGTGATCTCACAGATGAAGCGACCATTACCGATTGAGTTTATGCGCGAATGCACGGACTAAAATCGCAAACGTAGGCGACATACGTTATCAACACACTATAAATACCGTTATCTCTTTTCGAACGTAAATTCCGGATAGTCCAAAGTCCCCGAGCGGGAACAAAGGATTTCTCGATTCAGGACAATAGATTGTCCTAGGATTCCCAATGCGACCAATCATGGTTTACCGTTCGAGTGCCGATGGGTTCTTTCAACTTTTCAAATTCTTTTCGTTATATTATTCCCTTTATATTTCTCGTCGAACTTTCTCAACAATTTCTTTCCTCAATAACTCATTGTATTTCCGTGATTTTTAAACTACCGATCAGAATCGATCGGAATAAAATCTCGATAGAGTAAGAATGATATAAATTATTATTTATATCAACGATAATATTTCCTACGTTGCTGGATATAAGAGTTGAAAAAAATAAAAAAACAAGTGAAAAAGAAAATGGTAACAAGAATATGTGATTTTACATAACGAAATGTGTAAAGTAATCACCGTAAAATGAATTTTAACTTGTATGAAAATATTGCAGCTTGCGTTAACTAACGAGTAGAAAGAAGAGGATGGGAAAGAAAAGAAAAGAGAGAGAGAGAGAGAGAGAGAGAGAGAGAGAGAGAGAGAGAGAATAGAAAAAACAAGAAAAAAAGCTATGATAAAAGTACGATAATAATAACGAAACTACCGTAGCTCGATGTTACCTCGAGTCCTGGTTTCATCGACTTAATAGTCGTATTTTATGCGAACCACTCTTCTCGATTCAATTTGCGCTAATTTAACGATCCGATGAACTTTTTGTTATTCCATCTTTATCTCAGGTTATATGCTCTAAATCGCTCTCTCTCTCTCTCTCTCTCTCTCTCTCCGTCTCTCTTTCTCTCAGTAACTAAGTTTTATGTTTCCCTTCTGGCCTTACCTTATCGCTTCGTTAACCAATCATAACTACTACATTTTTCTCAACGAAAATTCTCAACTTTCTTTTCAAAGCTTCGCAACTGATTATCCTAAGCTATTTCATGATAACGAGTATACTTAATCTAGAGCTATATCATATTTTTATTTAAACTAAGCGACTTAACTTCGATCCTTTGAACATTATCATCGTATGATAATATTTTTTAATTTTTAGTCGTTATGACTCAAACCCATTAATTATATTTATGTGTTCGTGCGCGTGTGTATGTTCGTGTATTATGAGAACACGTTCGTCGCCACTAATATAGAACATCCCTCAGGATATTTATCCTTTATATAAGCAGGACAATGTTCGAAGTTCATTTGTTACTATAAACGAAGGAACTTTGCTTTGAATGCTTCTTCTTCGAATGTGTTTCTCTATTGTCCCAATAGTATTGGATAAATATACACAAGCATATATCTAAACCGTGTATAGATACATATAGATAACAATACAATATCGGTTTGCAAACTGAACTAGTAGTAATAGCAAGATCCTTGAAAAGAGAAATAGAGAGAGAGAGAGAGAGAGAGAGAGAGAGA
>NC_057687.1:3523066-3526581 GCF_014466175.1 Vespula pensylvanica
GAGAGAGAGAGAGAGAGAGAGAGGGAGAAAGAGAGAGAGAGACTCAATAATAATTAAATTTCTTTATTTTAGAATTGTCCGGGGAGAGAATAAATAGATAGAGAAATTGGTTTCTAATGGTGTTAATTAATATTTCTAATCGCTTTTCTCTCTCTCTCTCTCTCTCTGTCTCTTTCTCTCTCCATCTCTCTCTTATTCTGTCGTTCTATCTCTTTCTTTAACTTTAACTCTTAAATATATGCAATTGCAAAATTGCAACCTACTAATAAAATTAATGTATTAAATCGATTCAAAAAGTTCTGTTGGCTAAGTCTACTGTTCGTTTAGTATAAAAGTAATTTTTCAATAAATAAAATAAAGAAAATTTTTCAGTAGACCTGATAGTTCGTCTATAATATAAATATAATAATTTAGCAAGTACAATAATTAAGCATCGAATCTCAAATTGAATATCAATTGTCTAATATATTTTTTTACTTTTATATTTAATAGTCGGTATAGTATTTATTTTGTTTTTTTTTTTTTTTTTTAGTTTCTTCTTAAATATTGTTAAGAAAAAAATTGCTTAACGTAGGATTAAACAATGTCACGAGAATTTTCGTGATGACTGTTTAACAAAGGACGTCTTGACTTAAGAAACTACAAGAACCGGATGATCGTGTCCGATAATATAACGGACGAGTTCGTGCTACTGTTAGATTGATAAGAACTTGCAGAATGTAAGTACGTTTATAAACTCGACTAACTTGACAGGTTGTCGAGGTACGATCACAGAGAATGTGTAGCAGTTTTATACCAAGCTATACCTTCCGACGTTTCTTTTCTCATTGATCAAGTAATAGCATCTACACGCGAGTAGTATGTTTTTTTTTACGAGAATGGAAAAAAAAAAACAAATAGGAAGTCTAACGTTTTTCCAAACCATCAAGAACGAGCTTCAACTTTCTAATAATTTTTATTTTTATTTTTACTTTAACTTTTCCTTTTTCTTTTTCAAAAGCGCACGCAAGAGGAAGAGAAGAAAATACGATTAGATTAATGATGGTTTTGTTTAGAAAAATCGTAGAGTATCGTCGATCAAATCGATACTGTTCTTTTTCTTTTTGTTTTTTTTTTTCTAGTTAATAAATTAAATTAACGATGGTTTTTTTTTTTTTTTAGAAAAATCGTAAAGTATCGTCGATCAAATCGATACTATTCTTTTTCTTTTTGTTTTTTTTTTCTAGTTAATAAATTAAATTAACGATGGTATTGCTTAGAAAAATCGTAGAGTATCGTCGATCAAATAGATACTTTTTCCTTTTTTTTTCTTCTTTTTTTCTAGATAATAAATGACCATACTGATTACTGATTGGGAAATCGATAAAAACTTAGCTCATCAGTAGAAACTACTTCAGTTGTTTCCTCGTGAAAAAACTTCGCTTTTTCGTAATACGCACGTTCTTTCTCTTCTTGGATCCTGAAAGACTGTATCGTTAATAACTTCTCTTATTTTTATCTTCTTGGGGGGTTTTTAAATCTTATAGTTTTATCATAATATTAGTAAATGTATATAATAAATATTTACATGCATTTCAAAATTTTACTAGTAAATGTTTGATAAAATTAATTCGACTGTTAACTTACAATAAAATCAATGTCATGTTAAAAACGATATGTATACATAGGTATATAAATTTGTTTAAAAATATTAATAATGTGTCTTAACAATTCGCAAAAGGTCTCTGCAAAATATCGATGTAAAAACGATTTTATTGTACCGTCGATTTTTAACATTAAAATGTTTGTAATAAAATGGACGTCATTTTAAAAGCTTTCAGGTGATCAGTCTGAAATTGTAGACAGCACTTTTCACTGTGATAAATGAACTACGCGTGCAATTTTATTGGATTTAGTTCGGCCAATTTGTTGCTATCGTTGAAAAAATGTTTTTACATGGAATCAAACAAATAGGAATGTATATGTACGTACAATAGAAAACATCGTTTCTAAAACATGAATACACGATAAAAAAGAAAAATAATGAAAAAGTTAATTTCATAAAAAAAAAAATTATGGATTCTTTGAAACTAGAGAAGGAGAAAAATTTCAACAAGCGAATATTTTGAATATTGTAAATATTGTAAATCCAAAAAAGTCATTTTAAATGAATATTATATGTTATTGAGGATGACACGTTGATAATGATAATTATTTGCATTTCCAATGATCTTCGGAGATCACTGTGATGTTTACATCATTGAATGAAACGCCGATATTCTTGATTAAACACTCGTGTAGCTGCTTGATCATCGTACTGTTTTCAAAACATTACCTACACATGTGGGTAGGGCGTTGTTATCATGCTTGAAATTTGACGTAATTCCATCATTAACGTTAACCGATGTATAACGCACGAGAATATATCTCGGTTGGACTTTGTACGTTTCTACCACACGATTGAAAAATAATTCAATCGAGCTACATCGACGGATAAATGTATATATGTGTTCTTAATGATCGAGGATATTGTAGAAATGCGATAATATTGTAGATAAAAGAAAAAAAGGAAAAGAGAGAAAATGCTATGTATATACGTTTCACTGGTTGAGATTTTACGGGTATGTTTCCATCTGAAATGACCCGTACGATTTCGCTGAGCTGCCAGATTCACCGTTACGCTCTCTCCCTCTCTTTCTCTGTTGATTTATACTCATGGCAAGCTAAACAAGACAAAATAAACGACTGGACGGATGAATATCTAAAGAGAAAGAGAGAGAGAGAGAGAGAGAGAGAGAGAGACAGAAAGAGAAAAAGAGAGATAGATAAATCATGAAAATAATTGATAAATAAAAAAATCGCTTTAAACGTAATTGTTTCACCAATAATAATAAGAAAATAAAGAAAAAGAAAAAGGAGAAGAAAAATAATATATTACTAAGAGTTTTCTTTTTTTTTTCGAAGGAATCTTTTCGATTGTAAATCGAAATAGCATTTATCGCCATTCATAGTCGACTGAATCGAATTAATCGAGTAATATTAATCGTCCTGGTATTTCAAGCCAATGCGAAAACTCATCGAATATTAACACGTTGAATTTGTGAACAAATTACGTAATAGCGTTTTAATCAGTCGTTTTATCAAAGGTATTGTAATGGTAACAAAGAAACAACATAACAGAGAGGAAGAGAAAGAAAGAGAGAGAGAGAGAGAGAGAGAGAGAGAGAGAGAGAGAGAGAGACAGAGGGAGAGAGAGAGAGAGAGAGAGATAGATAATAACGACGAAAGGAGTTCATTAGGAACGATAATTAGCGAGATTTTCCTATGTAGATATTTTACGGACGCTGAATTTTGATCTTCCTTTCATCCTTTTCTCTTCAACTAGACTGGATCATTGAAATTGTAATAACGCTTGAAACGTTGCAATGTAAATAACCGTGACAATATCCAAATCAACCTGTCCCGTGAGAGAACACGTGGAAGTGAACTAGAGAGAGAGAGAGAGAGAGAGAGAGAGAGAGAGAGAGAGAGAGAGA
>NC_057687.1:3526600-3564238 GCF_014466175.1 Vespula pensylvanica
GAGAGAGAGAGAGAGAGAGAGAGAGTGAGTGAGAGAGAGAGAGAGAGAGAGAGAAATAGAGAAACAGAGAGGCCTGGCAAAGCTCCAAAATAATGTTTGCTACAGACTACGACGTACATCGGTTCATCATACGGATATTGTAAAATTGACAGTCGGATAAGGAACGAAACGTGATGTGAAAAAATTGAAAAATACTATTCGCCTATCTCTTTCATCAAGTATATACATCTATACATGTATTAATAACTGCGGACAGAAATGGAGCATGGTCTGCTATAGATTTGGCTAACGTATTTATTTTTATATCGTGGAGAACGTTAAACTGAGTACGATGAATGTAGTCCCCAATTAAATGTCAATATGAATTGAAAATGAAACGTTCTTTCATAGATTTTGTATGAGCCGTTGATTGTAAAAGCGGCTTTGATCATACGTATATTTCTTTTAATTGGTTCTTTTTTTGTTCTCTCTCTCTCTCTCTTTTTTGTTTCTTTTGTTTCTTTTTTTTTTTTTTACGTTTCGAAATACGTTACATGTCCTTTATTTTCCATCGTCCGACAAAGCTCGACGTTAGAGATGTTAAATTTAATTTTTCAAGATCTCGTGATTTCCATTTTGCGGAGATATAAATATCTTTTTTTATAAGATTACCAGGATGATATTGATGAAATAACGAATAATGATAAAACATTATTATATTTTTTCGTTTGTTCGTTCAATTGTGAGATTACTTACGATTTATAAGATCGATCGATCGATCGATCGATCGAACGTCAAGTATCTCGTCTATTTGAAAAAGAGCACTGTCCAATGTTAACGTAGCTCGAGGCAAGCTTTTGAAGAAAACTGATCTACAGACCGTACTCTCTGCTACGAGAAGAAAAAGTATCATAAATTTATCGTAAAAAAAACAATGACCCCATTACGCCGTAGATCATGACCAAGTTCGTCTATTACTTCAGTGTTCTGACTTTATATACGACTTTACCAGGACGTTACTATTTCATTTTCAGCTTTCGAAGTCATTGTGACTTTAACACGGTCGATTTAACAGATGATTGATAAATTATGTATATTCATAATTCATTTATGAGTAACAAATCATTTATAATTAAATCGTGTGGTTTATAATTAAATTATACATACATATATACGTACGTACATATATGCATACATACACACACACACACACACACACACACACACACACATATATATATAATTATTCCAAATTGATTTTCAATCTTATATTCGTATTTCCATTACCCGTATAAATTAGAACATTTCTAATACGATATATATATATATATATATATATATATATATATACATGCGTACATACATATATATGTACGTAAGTACATACATACATATACATACAAACCATGCTGATATGATCGTTCCAATTCGTGAATTCAACTAACTCGAATATTGCGTTTCAGTGGAAATCAACGATCGACGCGCCTAGTGACAATGTCGTGGCGCAGAAAGGAAAGCGAAGTTTACTTTAGCATCAAACTTTTCCTTCTCGATTCGTTGCGAGAAGCCAAGGGAACGTACATCGATGAGAGTAAGAGAGAGAAACAGGAAGTAGAAGAAGGAGTGCGAGGGAAAGGGAAGCTTACCGAATTGAAAACATTCCGGTACGTCGAATGAAAACTTGCTCGATCGAAAGGAACGTTTCGCTTTACTCGAAAGTACTTTACCCGTCGAATTCTCTTTACCTATCTTCGATGTTGCAATGAAAATATAAGAAAAGAATAATGGAAAATGAAAGAATGAAAGAAACAGATAAAAAAGATTATCAATGTTTTTATCTAATTCATTTATAACGTGACTGGGATCATAATAGGAAAATAAATATACGTGTTAATGTGCGATATTAATAGAAAAAAGAAAAAAGAAAAAAAAAGGAAGAAGAGTATAATCAGAGAACGTGGAAATCGTATTATTTCTAATTTTATTACTTAGCCGAGATTCATTAAAACTTCGTTCATACGTGCTATGTGTTATAAATGAAAGATTTATTAATATAAAATAATTTAGTAATATAAAAGAATTTATTAATATAAAAATGTATTCTAAATGATAAATTTATTATTTTTTAAACAGAAGAATATATATTTATTATTAGAATGAATAATATTGCTATTTGAATGTAGATATTTTATTTATAATATAATATTAAATATGTAGAAATTTTGATATTGCAATACAACTCTCTCTCTCTCTCTCTCTCTATCTTTCTCTTTCTCTTGCTCTCTCTCTCTCTCTCTCTCTCTCTCTCTCTCTCTCTCTCTCTCTCTCTCTCTCTCTCTCTCTCTCTCTCTCTCTCTCTCTCTCTCTTTTAATCAATTCCATTATGTCCGAACAATAGATTTTCCAACGAAGTAGATTTTCGAATAGAAATGCAATGTTCGAGATAGTCAGAAATATTTTAATTAGCTTTCATCTGAATTAAGCATATAAATTTTATTATACATTTTATATATATATACATATATTATATTATATTATATAAGTATAAATAGAATCTGTTATATATTACAAATAAGATAAAATTGAAAAATTAATAAAATAATGTCGTATTAATTTCCAAAATGATAGAAAAAGAAAGAAAAGGAAAGAAAAAAAAAATATAGAAGAACTATGAATTATTTTACAGAAAGACTGGAGAACAGTGATTGTCGTAGGCGACGAAGCAATTTTAAGCGTTATTAGAACATTTAATCTCAATTAGTCGTCTCTCAGTTGGGCCGCTAGTTGTTGCCAGATGGAATTCGCGGATATTCTCGGATGCAACGCGTTCCTGAAACTTGTTCCCATAGTAGCAGTAGTAGCAGTAGCAGCAGCAGTAGCAGTAGGAGTGGTAGGAGTAGCTAGAAGTGTACTAACTCGTGAATGGAAGTACCATAGAGGTGAATAAGTACCTACGGATTAACGATAATGACGAGACTCGTAATGGATTGAGCTCGAATCTACCATTGAAAATGCGATCCGGTTATTGATATATCCTTCTTTAATGGTCCTCCATCGCTCCCATTAAAACCCTTCGTATCAATTACATCGAAATGCATGCACGATGCGTGTGTCTAACGACCATACTAATGCTGTCTCCGTTTATCGGATTTTCAATCTTCCTTATTCAATGTATTTTTTTAATCCTCTACAACGTCATGTAACTATGAAATCATTTCATATACATAAATAAATACCTATATCTGTAGCCTTTAAGTCTGACTGCATTTTCTTCTCTTGGTCATAAACTTGATTGTAACCTCGTATCCTAACGTTAATATTTTGCTAATTTAAAGTTAATCATTTTTTTTTCGGCAACGTCGTCTTTTTCTTTTTCTTTTTCTTTTCGTTCTTTCTTTTCTATTCCTTTCTTTTCCTTTTTCTTTTTTTTTTTTTTTTAATCCGATATCGTTTTCTCGTCGCACAAACTTAATTGTTACTTAGTATCCCACGAACAATTTATATTGCTATAAATACAAGTAATAGCGCAAGTTCTTCGTATTATATAATTATTTCTTTTTTCTTTCTCTCTCTTTTTTTTTTTTTTTAGAGATGACAAAAAAAGTTTCGTTATATAGAGGGAATTTTCTCACTTATTTTTCCCCTCTACCATTCCAACCTCACCCTTTTGCTTTATCTTCCTGACTCTTTCTCTTTTTTATGCGTTACCCCGACATTTATCGTCGACGAAACAGACTCGATTTTGCAATAACGCTCGGTGGTTTCGTTTCTCTCTCTCTCTCTCTCTCTCTCTCTCTTTTCTTCTTCTATATCTATTTTTTTTCCCAGTTTTACATTTTTCCCAGTTTTCCATATTTTGCTCACGCCATCGATCGACGTGCTCGTCGCAACCTTTTACAGTCTTTCGATAATTTATTTTATCTGACGAAAAAGAGAAAAAGAAGAAGAGCAGGAAAAAAGAAAGAGAGAAAGAGAGAGAAAAGGGAAAATAGAGAAGATAGTAACTATATACAAGGCTGCAGCCATGCAGTTTTCCACAAGCTAGACGTGTCGCTTTAGACCGACGACAGCTTTCGAAAAATATCAGTGCACGCAAAGCATATTAACGAACTGAATAAAGTATGTGCGCTAGAGCGCAGCGGTAATGGCGGAGGGTGAAACGGAGGAAGGGCATTATAATTTGCAACGGTGGTTCGGATAAAACCGCAAGTGCATATATTACGATAAGGATACGTATCTGACGAGGGTAGGAGAGGTACGAGAGGGGGGAGGTGGAGGAGGAAAGGGGGGAAAGGGTTTTGGTACGCGTTCCACAAATTAGCCTAGCCCACGTATTACGCTTTAATTTTCTCCTGTCACGAATTAATATCTGGTCATGCCAACTGATGATATACAATCCGTTATTTATATGCATATTCAACAAATCCTTGTTTATAATTGCAATAACAGACATTTAATCAGTTTCCCAGCTCATTTTCTTTATCACCTTAATTCCTTATCTCTCGCAATCCATCTCTTGTTTTTTTTCTCCCTTTCTCGTTTTTCAACATTTGTTTGTGTTGTCATTTCTATTTTATTTATTTCTCTTTTTTTTTTCTTTTTTTTTTTTTTTTACCGGAACGAACGCAATAGTTACACGTCAGTTTGCGATATTAATATATATATATATATATATATATATATATATATATATTGATGAAGAATCACACGAAATTTAAGTAGGATATCTATTGTAGAATATTATGGGATTACGAAATAAATACGAAATAGAGAGATTAAGAAATAAGAAAGTTTTTGGAAAGATTCTAAAGGAACTAATTACTCAAGATCGTTTAAACGTTAGCCAGGATATAGGGATTCTCTGGGTTAGATTAACGTTAGCAATCATGTAATGACATAGACGGATCGTTGTTAATGCCTCCGAGTTCCATTAAGCTGGTATGCCATACTAGGGATGCTATAGAAATGATCAAAGCGATGTAACGTCAAAGTGTTTGTTGTCCTAATCGTGAACGTACACGAAAATCGGCAAACAGGGACAGGAACAGTGTATGTATATGAGAGAAGGAGAGAGAGAAGGAGAGAGAAAGAGACAGAGAGAAGAGATTGCTTAATTATTTAAACATTTTGCTCTTTCGAATACATACATACATATATACATATGTGGATATATATAAAATTTAATTATAATATACATAATTATATTATATAATATTATTATTATTGTATACAAAGTGTCTCAAAGAAAATCGTTCATCAAAATTATTACTAAATTTAGTGATAAAGATATCGAAATGCATTTTCTCGAAAATGCAACTATTGATTCAAAATTTGAAAACAAAAAGAAGAAAAATAGCACTTTATGTAAAGAGAATTAAAAGATCTTTCGAATAATATACCACTTAACCCCTGTTACTAGATAAGATTTTCGGAGCTTTTTTTTAAGGGATTAACTCTAAGTGGGTGAATTTATGAAAAAAATTGATCTGTCCTGATGTTTTCGAATTATCATCATATTATCATCATTTCATAATAATTCATAAAAATAGATACTTTTCATTGGGACATTGTATGTATATGTATATATATATATATATAAACTATACATACATAAATGGTTACATTTCTTATATATATATATATATGTATATGTATATAATATAAGAAATGTATCCATTTTGAGAAAAACGCAGAAAAGTACTAGAGAAGGTGGTGAGATAAGTAGGCAGAGAAGCAGAACGCTACTCTAAAGAATCCAGTGAGCGATAACAATAGTGGGTGCTATTGCATCATAAATCGTCTTTCTCCGTTCTCGTTCTCGTCCTTCTCGTCAACCGACTAAAAATTGTGCTCTCGCTTTCGAGAAAATTGTCTCCTGTCTCGTACTCGTGAATCACTCTGTCCGTTATAGAAACTCGACGAACAATGCATCCGTTCCTTTTCCCGACTCTGTCCAACCCCCCCTCTCCCCAATTCTTTCTACTAGGAGAGGCGTGACGTTTACCACGAATTATTTACGAAATACGAGAAACGCAATGATTCTTCCACTATGGTTGTGTTTCTCTATGTATATATTGTATATATCCAACGGGATAAGAAACTTCGTCCGTAAGAATTTTCTTGGATTCCTTAAAGCATCTTAGCGAGAAAGAGAGAGACAGAGAGAGACAGACAGAGAGAGAGAGAGAGAGAGAGAGAGAGAGAGAGAGAGAGAGAGAGAGAGAGAGAGTGAGAAATAGAGACGAGAACAAATGATGATTCTTTCCTCGTGTAATATCGTTCTGCTTTAGGTGATGGTGGGGTTTAAGGAAGGAAGGATCTATACTCCCAGGAAACAGTCGTTTGTTTCTGTTAATTTCGGAGACGAAACACAAGTTATTTGGGTGGTAGCTATATATGAAAGGACAAGGACGATGATAGGAGTTACGGATATAAATGGGGTACTCGAGATACGATATTCTCGCTCAACGAAGCGATAGAGCATCGGTAGAGATGGGTAATAATCGTACTACCTCTAAAACAACTTATTCAATGTTAAGTGGTCCGTTGATCAACGAACACTAGTATTGGTATCAAGCATTCGGTAGATAATCTCAGGACGATTATACGGCAATAGAGAATCGTTACCGAAACTTCGATTAACTTCGATCTCACTTGAAAACGTTAAACGAGCTAGCCGGTACTCTCGATAGAAGTGACGAGGGTGATGAAACTTCCGTCGCGGTCTCTTCTCCTCTTACCAACCATGGACTTTCTAATCTCTCTTTACTAATTTAATCGACCGCGAACAACTCGTTATTCAATTAAGGCGAGTTTGAGAATGTTGGATCATCGATTAGTTAGTTTTCCGTTTGTCCCTTTTTGTAAATAATTGACATAACGAAAATATCTCATAAATAATTTTTCATTGATCATTGACTAATTCGAACGTTTTTTTTTTTTTTTTTTTGCGATCTTTATTATTCCTATTAAAATTTAAATGTGTGTTTGTGCGAGCGCGCAAACGTTTGCATGAACGGGCATAAAATTTATAACGCGAATCAGGTTATTCGTGTAACGAAGATCTACGAGAAAATCTGGTCAGATTTGACTTCTGTTATCGAAATGGCAGGCAATTAAAGTATTCAAAAATTTATCAAAAATTTCGTATTTGATGATAACGATACCAAATGCACAGGAATATTGGAAATAATGTCAGGCATTAACATGAATTTTATCGAAATTTCTTATGAAAGTAATGGTAGATAAATCGACGAATGTAAATTTAAATTTGTAGATTTAACCAAATATTCCCGCGTTTTATATTTGTATTTTTTTTTATTTAAGATTAAAGATCTGTGGACTTTTGTAGAATCAAAGAACTAATTTCTTCCTCTTTTTCTTTTTTTTCTTTTTCTCTTTTTCTACTTTTTTTTTTTTTTTCTTCTTCTCTTCGTCGAAAGTTGCACAAGGAACATTTAATATTCCATCAATCTTGGAGAACCGACAAGGAAAACTTGAAGAGATCATAAATCGTTATCTCGAATGATTCGTGATCGATGAATATTAGAGTCTATTGTAAACGAATAGAGATTGCTATTGTATGACATAAAAAGAAGAGATTCGATCGTTTTAGAATAGCTGAAAATAAAACGTTTTCGTTATCTCAACTACGGATATAGTATTCATGACTACTTCATAATAGTTAAATCAAATGAGAAAAGAAAATTCAATATCGTTTGTTCTCGTCAGCTTATTCTTTAACGAATAAACATAAGGAATATATGTAATTTCAGGTAGATGTTGGACGTTTCTCATAAAAAGCAGGGTTTACACCGAAAATTTGATTTACGGGAACGAGCTCGTTTGTATAAAAAGAAATGGGATATAAAGGACGGTATATAAATCTACTTTCGAAAATGAAGTTAAACAAGTACCTACCTTACTTATTTAACAAGATTTTGAATCTACCGTAATAGATTTGTATCATCTCTTTATTTATTTATTTATTTATTTATTTATTTATTTATTCTTTTTTATTTTTTTTCGAAACATTTAAAAAGGAAATGAATGTCTGATAACATCAGATCGGAAGGAACGATCTGTATCCTTCCTTTTTCTGTCTTCTTTTTCTTCTCTTTTTTTCTTTTCTTTTCTTCTTCTTTTTCTTCTTCTTTTTCTTCCTTTTCTTTTATTTCTTCTTTCGTAGGGTAAATTCAGATGGGGGACAAAGAAAGTGAATGCCTGGTGACACTGAATAGTAGTTGCTTTTCTTCTTTTCCTTAAGATTGTCTGCTTACTTCCATTCGTTCCTTGTATTTTTGAAATGGAAGTAGGACACGACGTTGATCAGTTTTCTTCTCAGTTTTTCATCCATTCGAAATTCTATCGGCAAAGGTACTATCCGTCTTTACCATCTTCGTCGTGTTATTTGATTTCGACGAAAAAAAAAAAAAAAAAAAAAGAAAAAGAAATAGGAAAACGTAAGAAAGAAGAAGAAGAAAAAAAAAGAAAAAACGAAAGAGAGCGAAAAAAAAGTTCAACTTATTTAAATCTTAAAAGTATATTTATAAAATGGACGACACAGGCGATCGGTACATAGTAAATGTCGTACTTATTTTGAATTACGCGACAGTATTTCGACTTTTATCCAGGTTTTTCGTAGCTTCAAGCTCGATAGGAAATACGAAGTAGAACGAGGGGAAATCGATGGAAAAGGTTAATAGATCGAAGGGAAGGACGAGACGCTTGGATTTATGGAAGCTGAGACGGCCTGGGGCATCGAGCATTTGCTTGATCGAGGAGAGACCAGTCGAAGCACTGAACTTTTTTATTCCTTTTCGAGCTTTCTTGCGAGCTTCCGCCGCACCGAGTTTGACTATGAATATTGCTATGAGTTCAGATTAGACTTGGATTGAAAATCTTTTGATCTGCTCTCTCCGCTTCGACTTCGATTAATTTGGAGTCAACAGTGAGATATAATGAGAAATTTTATTAAATATATATATATATATAATAAAATATCTCGATATATATATATATGTATATGTATATATATCAAGTACATGTATATTGGATATCTTATTTTAAAAAATATAAATTAATATCTCCGATCATATCTATTTTATAATAAATATTTTATAACAAATATTTTTAATTAGAATTATTAGATCTGGAGAGATAAATGTAATATTGATTGTAGTTCTCTCATAAAGAGCGTTATCGTCGACATAAGGAAGTTATCATAATTTTTTTTTTCTTTTTTGATAGAAATTGTTATGTATATAAAACAAAAAAAAAAGGATCAGAAGATATCAATACGAATCCAATAAGTATCTAAAGTTTTTAAACTAAAGTATCTAAATCTTTCTATCGTTAATCCTTTATCTATATTATTCTATTGTTAAATTATTGCAATAATAGTTACACCGTATATACACACACATATATATATATATATATATATATATATATATATATAAAATCAATCGTTTTCTCAATAAATTATGTAATTACAAGAATTTTCAATTAACAAATAGCAAATATATAATCAAATACATGAGAAATAATAGAATAGAATTATATCATGAAGTATAATATACAATATATCGATAATTTATATTAGAAATACTAATTAGAAATACTATGAATGTAAATTATCAATAATACTATATTGATAATTTATACTAGATATTTTTATATATATATATATATATATATATATATATATATATAAAATTTAAATAACATAAAAGAAATAACATAAAAAAAATAAATAATATAAAAATTTTAATAACAACAAATAAAATAGTTAAAATTTGATATAACGTGTTATAAAAAAAAAAAGAGAAAATTAATTGCTTTATATCTGTTAGAATATAAGAGATATATAAGATCGAAATTTTTACGGGAGTTAGAATGGATAGCTATCTCCACGAAATAAATTTCAGTGATGTCCGTGGAGATCGACGCAACGACGTCGAACTTGTTCGGCCGAAATAAATTAAAGCTAATGCATCAGGGAGGTACCGAGGAGCATCGCCTTTGCGCCTTGACGACTTTACGTTCGGGGATTAAAGGGAAATGAAGGTGGCTTTCGAATCTCGTCTTCCAATGGCGTCTGGTTTATGAGCATCTTACAGAGAGTCAACTTTCACAGACCGAAGACATCCGGTCACTTTACTTTTCTCGTTTAACTTCTTCCGTGATCAGAATCAGAATATACTAACTTTTTTACTCCGATCATTTATTTTTTTATTTTCTCATTTAACAGACGATTGTCGATCGTCTTGATCGTTTTATTTTCGAACTTACAAATTTAATTGAACTAATAAATCTTTCGATAACATTGTTTAACACATATTTTATCGCTTAAACATTAAAACTCGTTTTTGTATATAATTATTTGATATACTCATCTCAAAATTATCATCGATTTCAATGTATCGAATTGAATTTTCAAAATACAATATAATAGCTTTATAATGCGAAAGAAAATTAATGAAATTTTTATTGAAAACTTTTGTATTTTCAACAGATTTATAATACAATAAATGTTATTTGAATAACATCATTATCTTTAGAATAGTTTCCTCGTTGGAATGCTATAAACTGTTTTCACTTTTTGTAGAATTATTGATAGTCGTTTAATGTTATCGCGTTAAATTGATCTGTGTCGACTGATTATTTGTATATTCTTTACATCATCATGATGATTATCCTTTCGGTTGAATTCCAATTTGGATTGAATTCAAAAATTTCAAATTTCAAAAATTCGTTGATCGATGAAAAATAACAGAAGATATAGTTATAATGAAGCATCCACTTGTTCGAAATTCTTTGCTGAATGCAGCAGGTAACTCTTTCCCGTAGTACTAATTACTTTTTTAATATTAAACTTTAATCTGAAAGTAGAAGAGAGATTTCTTTTGCTTTTTTTTTTGTTTTTTCTGTATTTTTCTTCTTCTTTGTTGTTCTTGTCTTTTTTCTTTTTCAAACATTTTCCTATGTTTTTGATATCGAAAGTCTTTTGTAACGCAATTCGTCTTTCAGACGTTCTCGATTTTCTGAAAATGACTTATACTATTTGAATTTGTATTCACAATAGTTCACGCTTTCTCCATACGCCTCTGTTATTTTCTGGTACGTTTGCGTTGAATTTTCAGCGAGTTTTACGCAAAATTTCACTCGTTCTTACTACACGTACTGATACACATTCTTATAAAACTAACACTTTTACATCTAGTAAAAGTTTAGAAGTTTGCAGTTCACTGACTGGTTATTTGCATTATAAACATTACTTTGTTGCCGAGATACATATACTTTCGCTAATAAAAAATTTTCTATTAACATAGTCTGGTTAGTTTTCCCATAAAATATCTCGTATAATAAGGCTCTTATGCTGTATTATTTCGATAAGTAAATCTGATAGAATGAAACCAATAATATTTCAGAAATCAACGCACTAAACGTATTAAATAAAAGTATAAATTAAAGAATAGATTTAAATTACCGAGAATCAAAACGAGCAATCATTTTTCTTTTTTCAAAAACACCATAATTATTTGATCGAATTTAAGTTTTGATAAAAAGGAAAGGAAAGCGATCTAACGATCGATTACGAAATAATAACAAACGTAATCGAGAATATTGTCGTAATACTAATATTAATCATACATAAATAGCATGGCAATCCATATAATAGATTACAACGATCAATAAATTTCGTCGACTCGTACTTCATTTTTCGAGTGACAGTCGCAAAAATAAAAAAGAGAGAGAGAGAGAGAGAGAGAGGAAAAAAGAGAAAAGAAATTAAAATACCAATTCTAACGAATCACCCTGACGGTTGAATACTCTTACCCGAGCCCTTCGTCGGTTCATGAATTTAATCGTACGAAAGATAACGAAAGGGTTGAAGCCACGTCTGGCTTGTTAAATGCATCGCGCCCTCTTGCGACGAGGGCTTGTCTCATGTTTTATCCTTCTCGTTTGCCGAACCGAACGACACGACACTTTAACATGAACCCTCTGTAGCTTCCCACGGTTTTGAGACGTATCTTCAACGTGTCGGAAATAGCGTAGTGCCACCGACAGTAGCTTTTCCTTGCTTTCGTATCCTTCTCATCCCTTCATCCAACCTCTATTTTTCTCTCTCTCTCTCTCTCTCTCTCTCTCTCACTCTCTTACTCTCTTTCTTTGCTTCTCTCTCTCTCTCTCTCTCTCTCTCTCTCTCTCTCTCTCTCTCTCTCTGTCCCTCTTTTTTTTCCTCTTCTTACTTACGTTTACCACTACGTATAGAAAGAGTTGGAGGTTTTTCCTCGACATTATTACACAAGGAAAGGAAAGATTCACGGTATACGAGACGAAATGCGTCCACTTAATTCAGGTCTGCCGGAACGAGAGAGAACTTTTACGATCGGTGAGATAAGACATACGCGTCACGTTTCTTTCTTACTTTCTGTCTCCCTCTCTTTCTCTTTCCCTCTCTCTCTGTCTCTCTCTCTCTCTCTCTCTCTCTCTCTCTCTCTCTCTCTCTCTTTTTCTTCTCTACGACATCAAAAGCTTTAACCCTCAGTATAGATATAACGAAGGCGCCGAGTTTTCTGAGTAAAAGGAGAAAGCGGCCAAATGGAAATAATATTCTGACTGGAACGAATATCGATCTTTGCTACCGAACAACCGGAAGAGGGTACTACCTTTCGATGAAAAAAAAAAAAAAAGGAAAGAAAAGAAAAGACGAAAAAGAAGAAGAAGAAAAAGAAGAAGAAGAAAAAGAAGAAGAAGAGATAGAAAAAAAGAAAGAAGGAAAAAAAGAAGGAAGGAAAGAAAGAAAGAAAGAAAGAAAGAAAGAAAGAAAGAAACGAGATCTCGCGAGTTCTCATAGAGGACCGCGAAACTTTTCTAATTATTTTCTCGAGAATTAGACTCATCTAAGAAACGGGCCGAAGTGTACCTTTGAAGGTGTCATTAGCAGAATCCTCTAGACGCTTTAACGGTTTTCTCTCGCGTTTGACTTTTGGAAAAAATGTCTTTGGCGCGAAGTGGAAGGGGAGATGTTTTTCTTTCTCTCTTTCTCTCTCTCTCGTTTTCTCCTTCTCTCTATTTCTTCTAGTCAGTTCTAATTAAAGAAATTCTTATCTGGTTTTGTAGGGTACGTAGGAAGCTTTTGTATAGAATAGTCGATAATTCCGACACATAGACACACACGTGTGTGCATTCACGCGTATCCTTTGAAATTCCAACTCATTCAGGGGAAAAAAAGAAATTACGAACAATTTCGAAACGGAACTAGATCAAAGGGCACATTTTACAAAAGCAGATATTAGCTTCGTCGAGTGACTGTATTTTTTTTTTTTTATTTCCTCCTTTTTAGTTAGAGGTTTAATAAAAATACGCGTGTATAATAAAAAAAGGAGGATGAGCAAAAAAAAAATAACAAAAAAAAATGGGTAGGAGAAGGATAGGGTGGAGAAGGGGGAGGAGGAGGAGGAGGAGGAGGAGGAGAAACTCGTGATGAATCCTGGCGGATTACACGAGGTTTTATCGTTATTGAAAAACGATAACGATAACGGTTACGTGCCTTTTACCGATCTCTAAAAGAAATCTATAACTTCCACTGAAAGTCCACTGAAAGGATTTGGAGCGAGGGAAGGCGTTTCGAAGGATTGCGTTGTATTAAAACGACACGGCTCTTCGTGTTCACGCTTTAAGTAGTATGAAACTAAAATATCACCGACGGTGTCGAAGAAACTCATCTTCCGTGTTTCACATTGACTTGGATTAATATACAGATTCTTATGTACACATATAAGCGAGTCGGTATATCAAGGATCTACTAAACGTAAGGAAAGAATAAAAGTTGAAGGACAATCGTGATATAATAAAGGATGATTCGAATAACTTATTATAATTTTATGTTTAAATCTATATAATATCATACATTTAAATCCATACTAGTGGCATGCGAATCGATCAGATTTTTCTTTTTTTTTTTTCATTTATTTATTTGGTTCTATTTCTTCCGTTTATTTGGTTTTAATCTCGTTTTTTATTTATTTATTTTTTTGTATGTACTTTTGTCCTTTTAATCAAACGTACGGCACGACCAGTTGAAATGAAAAAGGTTTGCGAAGTGTCGCGACAGGTATGCATGATCGATTATTATTTCTTTTTTTTCTTTTGTCTTCCTGAAGAAAAACAACGTTTGTTACGATTTATTTTACTCACCTTGTATATTCTTCTTGATTGCTTTCGTTGAATCATTCGAGATACTGTAAACGATGACTACAGAACCGTAGTTGCAACGTTTCCTGTAGGAAATATTGGCATTCGATGATGCGTGCTAGAGATCGACCTCTTTTTATTGATTGTCGGAGACTTACGGAGATAAAACCACAATCTGCGATCTTGTCTTGTGATCCACCTTGATCTGTGAAATCTATTGTTGTCGTCGTCGTCGTCGTCGTCGTCGTAGCCGTCGTCGTCGTAGTCGTTGTCTTCGAAAGAACAATTTCTTTCTTCCTGTTAGAGATCTACGAAAGTTCGCTCGTAGTTTCTCATCCATGAGAGAGTGAGAAAGAGAGAAAGAGAGAGAGAGAGAGAGAGAGAGAGAGAGAGAGAGAGAGAGTAACACGAAGACTAGAAAACCTTCGAAACGTCACTCTGATGTCATATTCTCTGTACAAGAAAAGTGTCTGAAACTCGTGAAAAGCATTTTATTCGTTTCATATTCGATTAAAGTACCTTTAAACGTTTCTCTCTTGATACGTTTCGGGAAGTTTCGTGACGATTTTTTTTTTTTCAATAAGTATTTTTATTAATATTTCCGAAATATCAAATTTGTTTCAATACCATCGTATAGAAGAATCATGGATTATCAAATAACGTTGCGTTATATACACATACTGGATGTCTCGTTTATCTCGAAAAGTTGCAATATCTCACGAAGGATTGAACCTATCTAAAATATTTTTTTCTTTTATAGATTTGTTCGTTATAAAACGGCACGTCGTGCGTTGTCAATATTTTTTCTTTTTTTTTTTTTTTGTTTTCTTTTTGATGGAACCATATATTTTTTCTCTCTTTTTCTTTTTCTTTTTTTTACAGTTCGATGGGCATTAGTTCAAACGAATTTAATGAAGTGCTTATTTTATTATATTATAAATTTATAAATTCTTAAAGTATATAGTTCTACTGCATCGTTCACCCACCAGCTGTTGGTCTAGCATGCTGTAAACACAGATCAAACTTCTTATCTCCCTTTATGCTTCTCAAATTACAGAGCCAAGTAAACGAAGTTTATTTCGTAAGAAGTCCTTTGTTTGCAACTTGCAGCCTAACAGCTGGAAACCAGCGATGCACCGGATAATACCTCTTAGAAACTCACAAATTTATATAATATAATTTATAACATTTTGCAATAATGACTGTTGGATCTCATACGACACGTCCTTGAATTGACACGATAAAAAAGGAAAGCGTATGAAGCATGTAGTTCAATTAAAACGAAAACAAAAAAAAATGAATTTAACCTTGAAATTTCGTCTATCGAGTTGATTTACAAAAAAGAAATATTAATACCATATAATGAATGTTTTCATGTCAAACATATCTGTAAAAAAAAAATCTATTAAATCTATATATATGTATATATATATATATATATATATATATATATATATGTATACATATTTTGTGGCTTTCAAATTTTCATTATAAATCGACTACAAACTTAAAATTATCGAAGAGAATCAACGAGTTGACGAGCTCGTTAACAACGATGCCATGGAATTAATTAATTGTTCACTGGTTGGAAAAACAATGTCTGAATAGCTGGGAGTATGTATGTATATGTACATACTTTGTATCGTCATCCTTCGTGTATACCTTGCGTTAGTAGCATTTTGCTATCGAGCGGGCCTGGTTATCTCGAAAGTGCAGATACAACGTTGTCGATCGTATATTTGTAATCCTGGATAGCGGTTATATCGATATGCGCTCATAGATTGTAAACATGTTAGGCAATTTGGTTTTACCTCTCTCTCTCTCTCTCTCTCTCTCTCTCCCTCTCTCTCTCTCTGTTTCTCTCTATTTCTCCCTCTCTTTCTATCTCTCTCTCTCTCTCTCTCTCTCTCTCTCTCTCTCACTCGTTCTATCTGTATCTCTCTTTCTCTTTCCATCTCTAGTAAAACATTCACGCGTGCGCGCATGTAAACGCGTGTAATTTCGTGTCAACATTTCGACCGCGAGAAAATCTATCCGACCTTCCCGGTTTAGGAAAATACGTTGCAGTAAATATGTTTGACCTAGTTTCACGAGCCCAAGAACGTTTCATTAGTTAATCATAACATATTTATTATACGCTCTGCAGAGCGTAGACGATATAAAAATATACGCACGGCGATCGAATCGTCGTACAGTGTTCAATTATGTGTGTAAACTTGGGGAATGTGGTTCAACAAGTTAAAACGATAAAGTAAGTTCTCAAAAGCTGGCCAATTCGCGGAGTCGCCTAAACTAAATCGTTAAACTCGAGTTACGAACGTTTACGAAGCTGAATAGACCATGGACTATTAACCGTATAAACAGATCTCATTTAGATAAGTTGAATAACTTATAAATTTATTATCGTTCAACCAAATTCTAAGTATCTAAGTACACGTTTACTTAAGCATTATTATGATATTTTCTTTCTCTTTAAGAGAAATAAAAACGAAAAAAAACGAACAAACACGACGCACGAAAACAAGTTGCCAAGTAAGTACCTAATTTAGAGTAATGGTATTTTAATTGTTCGTGTCGTTTGCTTCAGTATGGTTTAAAAGGAATTCTTTTCTCTACGTTAACTATCATAATTGCTATTTCAATTTCTTTTTTTTCTTACTTTTTTTTCAATATCCATTTCCTTTTCATACTACGACTTTATTTTCTATTTATTTATCTATCTATCTATCTATCTATCTATCTATATATATGTGTCTGTGTGTGTGTATGTATGTATCATTTTATTATATATTATATATATAATATATATACGATATGTATATAATATATATATATATATATATATATATATATATATATATAATATTCAACATAACCTGATAACTGTTTGCAATATCAGCTCGATTTGCGTCCGATAGATCGATCTCATAGTAACGATATTATACAATATTATCCATTCTCGATACCGATAGAAATTTGCATTGAACATGATAGTAAATAGATCCGATCAAGATATCGATATATTAGTTGCACAACATTAAAGTTTCTATCGATCATTACGAATTTTCTATATTTTCTTTTTCTCTCTCTCTCTCTATCCCTCTTTCTATCTATTTCTCTCTTTTCTCCGAAACGTCGATTGGTCGATTAAAATGACATTTTCTTATCTTGATTCGAGAACATTCATCGTTGCGAAAATCTTCGTGAAATCGCATTAAAACGACGAGAATGAATGATGAGCTCACAACTCTCTCTCTCTCTCTCTCTTTCTCTCCCTCTCATCGCTATTCTGTCCTATTCGTCTCTCTCTCTCTCTCTCTCTCTCTCTCTCTCTCTTTACTGAATGCTATTCTGCAAATTAAACCTCACAGGACCTTTTAATAAATACGCTTGCAAGTCACGTATTCGCTTTCGGAAAAGATTTGCTTTCCAAGCTTGGAATTACGAAACGTCTGGCTCGTTCACGAACGACAATACAACAACAACCAACATCTGGACTAAAAGAAAAAAGAGACTGGGAGAGAGGCAGAGAAAGAGACAGAGAGAGAGAGAGAGAGAGAGAGAGAGAGAGAGAGAGAGAGATAAATAGATAGAGATTGAGAGAGAGAGAGGGAGAGAGAGAGAGAGAGAGAGAGAGACAGACAGACAGAGCAAGATAGACAGAGATGGAGAATTAGCTTTCGTGTTATCGCTGCTTAGAATATCGTTTATCATCTCTCTTCCTTCTAGGTCCTTCCTTATCTTTTTCTTAACATCTTTCTCAAGGCTCTAACGTTAACTATTTCTTGTCACGACTCGCTTTCTAAGTAAGTAGCTTTAATCACATCTTTTCTTTTTTCATTCTTCCTTCCTTTCTCCCTTTCTTCCTTTCTTACTTTCTTTTTTACTTTCTTTCTGTTCTTCGCACTTAATTCTCTCTCTCTCTCTTTTTTTCTCTTTCTCTTTCTCTTTCTCGAATGTCGTGAATTAAATCGTGAAATTCATTAAGGGATATATAATTAGAAAAAGCGATATTACCTTGACACCGTGTATATTTGACCATGTACGAACATTTACGGTTCACTTGTGTCTTTTTTTTCTCTTTCTCTTTTTCTTTCTTTCTTTTTTTTTTCTTTAATTTATTATTAACTATGTAATATATGGCGAGGAATTTTGATCGTTCCAATTGTAATACTTTTATCATAAGACATTTCTTTTTCTATCTTTTCTTCTTTTTCTTTTTTTCCTCTTTAAATATCTTCTACCTTTCCTAGGAATGAGAATTAGGAAGAGGATGTAGAAGGAGAATGGCGTTACGGAGATGAGCTTTATATGTACGTCATAACGAGCTCATCTGGTAACGCTCGAGACGTATAATAATTTAACCTGGTGCTTTTGTTAACGAGATTCGTTGTGTTACACGTGCATAAACGAAAGAGAGAGAGAGAGAGAGAGAGAGAGAGAGAGAGAGAGGGAGAGATAGTAAGGAATTTTCGTGAAGATAGTTTTGGTCGAATTCTCATTTTATTTTTCCCTTTTCTTTCTTTTTCTCCTCCCACCTTCCTCCGCCATCTTTATCTTTCTCTCTTCTACTTTCTCTCTCTCTCTCTCTCTCTCTCTCTCTCTTTATTCGTGAAAACGATACGTCTTCGAGTCAGACAACCCTTCTTCCGCTTCTTTTTTTTCTTTCCTCTCCAATTTGCTTTCTTTTGTGTTTTCGACTTCCCCTTTTTGGTCACGGTCCGTTCACACCATTTCTTTATTCCCAGTCTCCTCCCTACGAATCGTGTAATTCGATTTAACACGACTCGTTTATGCGAATTTTCCTTTCCAATCGTTCTTTTTTTTTTTTTTTTTATTCATTTCATTCAACTATAAGAGGAATGATTCATATCCTTTTTAAAAGATCATTAATTATACATCCCGATCAAAAATGAATGATAATCTTTTGTTATTATTGTTATTGTTGTTGTTATTTCCTTCGTTTATTTATTTGTTTATTTATTTATTTATTTATTTATCTTTTAAATTGAGAGTATTTATTTTGTAAAACAAGATTCTTCAATCAGCGTTATAAAAAAGCTTATACGCGTGTAATAAAGTATAAAAAAAAAAAAAATGAAAGGAATTATTTCTTTTAGACAATAAAACGAAGATACTTTAATAGAATTCAGAAGGGTAACACGAGATAAAAACGGTTAATGCGTGACTACTATTTATAAAACTTTTCATGGCTTGGATTCAACAAGGATATACTGGTCAGTTAGAAATTAAGTTTTGCCGGACATGCTATATAAGTACTTACATACGTTATATCGTGACATAAGAAATGTAAGAAAGATTAACGATAAATTAAGGTGGTGGTTGGTGCTTTTTACGGTTTAATACGGTAAAAAAAAAGTTATGATGGAAAGATCTCAGTACACTTTTAACTAGTACGTAAACGACTTGATTGCTTTACTCTTTCGTTGTTGAAAATAGGTCGGTACTTACGAATTAATATTGTATATATATATATATATATGTAATATGTATACGTAGAAGCTTATAAAATTTAATTATAACATTTTATCGATTAATTGTAATTATCGTTGATAAAAAAATATTTTTAATAAAAAGCGAGAATATTTGTCGTTTATCATTGTTATAAGAAAATTTCTGTTTTTCTCGCTGTATTTCGTACTTTTTTATTATCCGTATTTATCCTCGATATATGATTACGACTAGTTTGAAATATTAATTAACTAACTGATCTCTTTTTTGGTTAACCCGTTAAAATAGCTTCATGTAGATATATTTGCATACGTTTTAATACATGTTGTATATTTTATAGAGATAAATGTAGATATATAGGGATGTGAATTTCTTTTTATTATAGGAATTTATGAATACACACGAACGTGTGTCGGGATAAAGGAATTTTTAAATAATAGAATCATATTTCTCTCATTGAATTTCATATTTTTGAAGAAAATAATAACACAACAGTGAACAGCTTGTATTAAAAGAATTTACCAATTGCTCGTACATATATCTTTCAATTTATTTATATCTATACATTTTTTAAATACATTGCATTGTATTTCACATATAAACGATTTTTAATAATTACGTTTAAATAACTCATCATTTACATATATTTATAATAGTTGAGATATATTAAATTCTGATGAAAACATTTGATTCCGTTCATTATACATGTAACAGAAGTAATATTAATGAAAGTATTTCAATAAGTATAAAAATGTGATACTTTAAAAAGAAAAACATACCGTTTGGATGTTCATATTTCTATCATATTTATGTACTTATATTATTACATTATAAAGGTATGTAAATATATATGTGTGTGTATACACACACACACACACACACACACACACATATGGTGTCGATCAATAAGTGAATTGGAATGTTTGATATAAAAAATACTATTGTTTTTTATTTTGATATAAAATATTGAAGAAGTTTTTCAGGAAAATAAAATATTCTAAGTTATAAAATACTAAAATACAAAATTCTCTGAAACAGTAAAAGTTTTCAATAAAAACTATTCTGGTGTTATTTATATAAATATAAAATAATAAACAGTTTTTCAGTAAAACAATACCATAATATAAAATTTATTTTTATTCAGATACATTCTTTCTTTATTTAGATGTAAAGTACTAAAAAGTTTTAATCAAAACATATTATATATACTGTGTAATTTATTCAGATATAATATACCAAGCATTTTCAAGTAAAAAAATATTATTTAGTTATAAGATACTAAACATTTTTTCAATACAGCCTCTATTATTTATTTATTTATATAAAATATTAAATACTTTCAATAAAAAATATTCCACAGTGTTATTCATTTAGATATAAAATAATAAACAGTCCTTCGATAAAACAATACTAAGAAACAAAATTTAGTTTTATTTAAATATACGTATTCTTACTTTATTTGTATATAAAATACTAAATATTTTCAAAATAAAAACAAAAAGAAAACAGAATACTATAATGTTATTCATTTAGATATATTATACGAAACATTTTTTTCAGTCTGCAAAATAGCGACGGTTATTTATTTACGTATCAAATTTTTCACATTTCAATAAACAATACTAATACCATTTCTTGAAATATAAAACAGAAAAAAATAATTCCGTTATAATTTATTGATCAAAATACATATTCATATCTATAAAATTGAATACTTTCAGTCGTATTTGTTTACACGTGAAAAAGAAAAAAGAAAGAAAAAAAATCACGTCTATTCGAAAGAAACAAACACTTCTCTCTCTCTCTCTCTCTCTCTCTCTCTCTCTCTCTCTCTCTCTCTCTCTCTCTCTGTCTCGATAGCACGATAGTTGTTTCAAGGGACAACGAGCCATGCATCGACGTTTCTTTCGAGCTCTTCTTTCTCGATGAGTTCTCTCTTTCGTCTGGTTCTTCAGATCCCAGACACGATGCATGAGTCGACTTTTGGATAAAAAAAGAGAGAAAGAGAGAAAGAGAGAGAGAGATATAGATAGAGATAGAAATAGAGATAGAGTTAAACAGAGAGAAGGAAAGAGATAGAGAGAATAGGCCAGCAACCCTAGCCTTTTCCTTGAAGCTTCTCGTCTGCAATGGAGGACTGCTGGAAAGCTAACCCTCGCTCAGCGTGTTTGCACTCAAATTAGAATCTCGAGAGCGTTCTTCTACGCATTGTAATGTTGGATAAACAAAGCTACCTCGACCGGCTGGTTAGACTACCGGCTGGAAGATTCGAGTAGTGAGAATAGCCGGTATCATTGTCCACGAACGAGACGACGCTTTCAGTTCTCTGCGAACTTTACGTACACCACAGACGCATCTAAATCGTCATGCTTTGTTAAAAAGATTGACACAATGGTTTAAGTGTTTCCACTAACTGATTCGCTACGATTGATTTTCAATTTTTCCCCCTTTCAAAACGTTCTAATTAATTTTTTTTATAAATTTCAACGTATGGATAAACGTGGAAATATTGATGTTATCGACTTGTTTCAACGAACACGAAAACGTTGGAAATATCACCGCATTGCTTTCGATGATTTACGAATAAATCTCAAAGGAATGTGTTGTTTCAATTCAAGCGTAAATATTAGATCCTTTTTTCGTTATTTCTTCGCTATTTTTTTTTTTTTATCTCGAGGATCTAAGGGAAAGATGATTTTTTTCAGAAATTTTCTTGGTAATCAAAATATATTGCAACGTTTTGATCAAATAATTTCTTTCTTTAATGTTTTCTGTTTTCTTTTTTTATTTTTTATTTTTATATTATTGTCAAAAGTAATGGAGATATTTCTGATACTCGAATATATATATATATATATATATATATGTGTGTGTGTGTGTATGTATGTATATATATATATGTGTGTGTGTGTGTGTAATACACATATATTAAATACATACTGGAATTTTACTCTCGTCATCAGTTATGATTTTTATTTCATCGACGCTACGAAATCCATATTTTTTGGAAGTTTTTTTACTGACTCTACAAAATCGATTATGGACGTGACGCTTAACGTTTCGATTTTCATATTTTGAACGAACATATTTTCTTTTTTTCCTTTCCCTTCCTTTTTTTCTTTTTATTTTAAATGACGAAACTATTACTACTACCACTTCACTTCGCATAAATCGTTCGAAATACTTTCCAGTAATATATCATAATATTTATATAAACGATACGATTAATATTCATGAAAAATTTACGATTACGCGTAACCGAAATAATCTCGATTGGATATACCCTTTGTGAAAGAAACTTCATTTTACATTTCTTTTCTCTTTAACGAAAATCCGCGAATTCTACGATCGAACGAAACATTCGATGTTCATTTCTCTGTGCTCGGGTATACGACGTCACTGATTAGAATCTAAACTCTGTTCGTATTCTGAGAGAAATCTTGCACGTCTCGCGCTTCACGGGAATTAGAAATAATTTAGGTATTCCGAATTGCTTTTTGCAGAAGAACAATTGTGGGTGGGATGGATAGAAATGGGTACGAGCGAGGGTGATGGCTTGAAGTGAATTCGACGTTTAAATATAGGACTGAACGTGACTCTCCTGAATCGATGTAAAATTGCTCTCTATCTGTCTGTCTGTCTGTCTTTCTCTCTTTCTTTCTCTTTCTCTCTCTTTCTCTCTGTCTATCTGTCTGTCTCTGTCTCTCTTTCTATCTCCTTCCCTTTTCTATTTTCGGTGCACTGTGCGTTCCGTTGGAAATTTGACAAAAAGATTCTCCAGTCTCGTTTCCAGGAATTATTGAAATTTTCCAATCGTACCTTCGACCCTATCGACTTTTCATTTTTCTTTTCTTCTATTTCTCTTCTGATATATCTCACAAAATATAGAGACCGAAGTTTCGTTAAAATAGAAACGGAATATTCAAATACTTTCTACGTTCCTACGAAGTAAAAGGTGTTAACTTATTCGTGGCTCGTGACGTACTTCTCATTCAGTATAACCAACAAGTTTGCTAATACTGAGTTCTTGTAAGAGACAAGGGTTGAAGGGGGGAAGAGAAATAGAGAGAGCGAGATAGAGATAGAGAGAGAGAGAGAGAGAGAGAGAGAGAGAGAGAGAGAGAACATAGAAAAGACGTAAGCGGTAGGAAGTACCGGTAAGACCGTTGACAAGAGTGTTAACTCACTTCGTAAGCTAACGGGAAGGAGAGTAGTACGGTCGCGTTCTGAATACAATATAACATCCGCTTAAACGACTAACCAACACTTTTCAAAGGCTGTGTAAACTGAAAATAACATGGTACTTTTATACCTTTATCTATTATTATTTTACAACTTTTGCAAAAATGCGATAAATGCCGTAAGAATTTCGACATCAGTATCGATTTATGTGTGTATACACACACACATATATATATATATATATATATCATACAGAATTTATAGACAGATTTATATAGAATAAAGTATATACTTATATAGAATTTATATAATTATATATATCATTAATATATATTATTATATATATACATATGTAGATTTATATAGAATAATATATATATAATAATTAATTTATATAAAATATAATTACAAAATATAATATATTTTATATTCAATTATTTTACCTTCCGTAACATTTTCTGTTTAAAGAAAAAAAAAAAAAAAGGAAAAACTGTTGTTACCATACTTTTTACATCGGACTTTGCTTTTTTAGTTAAAAACTATAATCCCAAGGTGGAAGGGAGGGAAAAAAAGAAGAAACCTACGTGCTTTATGAAGAATCTAAAATATTAAATTTCAGTCACCAGCAAAGTTCCACGGTATTAAATTTGTTAAAATATTTCGATAATTTGTAGTTCGTTTTCGATTCAACACTTTTTAAGCTTCGTAATTTCGTATTCGTTGATATCTTTCAGTCAATAGCGTGTTCTCCATTAATAGAACTTACTCATAGAAAATCAATGACCATCTTCTCTTTCTTTTTCTTTTTCTCTTTCTTTTATCGCGAATACAAGTTAAACCTTTTAACGATTTAGAATGTAAACTTTACCATCCTGGTGTAACATGGACTCTATTTCGTTGTAAAATCCGTTCAATCTGTTCCTTTAATCGAGTTAAGCGATATCGATTTTCCATAGTCATCAATTTTACAGTTCGTACAACGAAAATCGTTACGAATACGTTACTACTTGCTCTTTCTTCATGTTTCACAGCTATACAAAACGTTATACGTTATTAGTTAATATTTTCTACTTTATTATCAAGATCAAGAATTCTCGATTAAAAAGATTTAACCATTTGTAAATAATAATCGAGCTGTTGATTAACGTAACACGCATGTTACAAAACATGTATATATATGTACAATACATACGTGAACATTGAAAATGTTCATATTCTTTCTCATTACCTCATCAACATTCGAAGTTTTTTTCGTTAAATCTCGAGAAATTTAATATGGGAATTCCTTCGAAAAGATAGTCAATAAGTAGAAAACTCTTTGACATACAAAACTGAAATTCCTTTGCTCGGATATTAGCATGATGGAAGGAGAGTATATCCCACCAATACCAACGTCAATAGCGGTAGCAGTGGCAGCAGCAGCAGTAACAGCAGCAATGGCAGCATCCTCTTCATGCACATCGATCGTACGCGTAGACGGGTTAACGTCCACATATATGAACCTGCCTACACACATGTTCGTGTATTATTACTATGAAATAGATATAGGAGAATGTAAGCTACGTTATTCACGTTACTCACGCAAGCTTTTAACGTGGCTCGTTATCGCGTTTTGTAATTTGGTCTAACCTGACAACCAAGAATTCTTTTCTAATTTATTTTTCTCCTTCTGTCTTTCTCTCTTTTTTCTCGTTCTTTCTTTCTCTTTAAAATTCCTTGCTTTTCCTTACGGGAAATTAATTCGAAGAAACGCAAAAATGCGTCGATAAATAATGCCAACCTTGTAACCAATTGGAAGGATAGCACTGGTGGTGTGCTACTCGAGTACACCCGTTATCCGAGATTTATCTCTCCCGAGTGACGTTTTCGTTTTCGAAAACTTCAGTCTGACCTCTATCTCTATCCCTCTGTCTTCTTTGGAGAATGGTCGAAGAAGAAGAAGAGAAAAAAGAAAAAAAGAGAGAGAGAGAGAAATGAAAGACTCATTTACGCGTGCAACGACCTTCACAAAATATCCGACTAGATGAAATTATAGTTCACACAAAATGTGCTGCAAAAATATCGCGACGAAAACTTATCGTGAAACTGTTGTCCATCTTTCCACCACGTACTAGTTTGAAAAAGAACGCAGTGACATAGTCAAAACTTTTTGGCCAATATATAGCGTTTGACCCCTTCTGATCTCTGGCGTCATAGCGATGCACCGAAAGTGCACGCCAAGGGGAATGAAAACGGATTATATGCAGTATTCGATGTGTTGTTACACATCGGAAACGGCTCTTCGTTCCGAATGAAATGAAATTCACCGAACGCTATATTTTCGATGATCCTCCTTTGATTTTCGTTCATTTTTTTTTGTTTCTTTTGTTTTTCTTTTTCTTTTTTTTTTTTTTTGCTTCATTCTTTTTTCTCATTCTTTTACCTTTCGATACGTACGTCGTTATTCGATCGTAGCGTTCGAACGAATGCAGGATTATTTTCTTTCTTTTCGATTTAAAAAGAATAGATACATTTTTATCGAAGCGACGACGAGAAATTTTTTGTTAATGCACGATGTAAATTATCACGATCTTGTTGTTATCGAATGTTTCTTCAGATTTTCGAATATTGCTAGAAACAAATATCGTTACTTATTCTTTGTTTTCATTCGGAGCGATAAATATCAAAGAAAGATATGAAACACGCTAACACACGTGGCGAAAAAAAGATACACGTCTCTTCGGACGTGTACGCAAATGTAGTCTTGAAATCGGCACAAAACACAAATATTCCTCTGAAGTATGTAACTTCAATGTGGACAAAACGTTTTTATAAGTTGATATTCGTCGAAAATGTTTTGGTACATACCAGCTACAAAGAGAAACAAAAAGTTAGCCGTTGTTGATTCAATGGTAACGTTGTTTTAAGTTAAACTTATTTATTGGACATTGAAAAAAATTTTTTGCAAAAAAAAATTTTCACGTTACCGTGTTCCCAACGTTTTTTCAGTTTTAAACAAAAACGTAACGATACAATAGAAATGAATTATTATTGTGATTTTATAACTAGGTAAAGATGAATCGCAAAATAATTTTATTTTTATTATTTGGTCTCTTTGAACTTTTAGATCTCTACTGATGTGACAGTTTATGCAGTTAGTAAAACAAATTTTGAATATACGTGAATACTTGAAATCATAAAAAACAAATTAAATTACCGTTGAATAAAATAAGAAAATTATTAATAATACCGAAAGCTAGTAATTAAGTAATTACAAAAAGCATAGGAAATTCAAGGGTTGCATAATAATCAATAAAATTAATTAATATTTTGTAAATAATTAATATCTTTGTAAATGAGATAAAAGAGTAACAAAACGACTGAATGGTCCTTCTACTGTTAATTATGAATCGTGATAAACGTGATGTTAAAATTGGTGCCAAATTGCGAATGTTGTAATAAGTGTAATTTGCATTATGTGTAGCAACTCGACTTTCTGTTATAAATATTAAATCACTTGTTACGGTAAGCATTGAACGATGAAGAAGAAAATAAGGTTGTTCGACGAGATAAAGTGTGAAATTTCAATGAGAGATTTTATAGATTTATTTGACGATGTTTTGTCAATTTTATTGTAACATTTCCACAGATAAACATTTATATTTAACGATGCAGTTGTTTACAATGGCTTTAAAGTAGACACAATTATAAATCTATAAACGACAAGATATTCCGATAGCATGTTACAACATGTATTGTCATATTTTCGTTATTTATTTATATAAATACGATGATTCATCACTCGTTCGCAGTTACTCGAAATGTAAAAAATACAAAGAAACATTAAATAATTCAATAACCGTGGTAGCTTTAAATAACATTGTTTATTATTTTATAAAGTTCATAATATTTTCCGAGAATTTTTAAACAAAATTTTTATATAACAAAATTATGCATACTTATGCGCATACATAATCGTATACGTACATATGTATTTATAAAATTTTATAAATTCATTCTTGTAAGTTTCTCACCTGCAAAGCAAAATTGTTTTATCATAAGGTATATAAAAAAAAATGAGATTATGAATTGAAAATTTATACAAGCTGATATTACATTTTATTTATTCTTTTTTTATTTTTTTATGTCTCGAAATAGTTTGAAATTATACGAGAAAAATTCCGACACAAGGAATATGAGAAAGGGTAGTCGTTCGATTAACAATTGGCCTATGTCGAATCAACGTAGTAAGAAAGTTTCAAAGACCCACTGAGAAGTCTATTTCGAACGGAAATTATCTCTCTTTGTGATGCTGAGGTACACCGAAACGATCTTGTAATTACTGAACTGAATTCGATTAGCCGTTTAAGTGACAGCGATAAACAGAACTCGTTTGGTATATTCTTTTTAATGCTTGCAACGATATCATCATTGAAAATTATAAGCTCGGAAAGTAATTTGAAACGTGGAGAAATTAGAAAATCCTTAATGCATCCTTAGTTCCGAATATTAATCAACCCTGAACGCTTTCGTAAATTTACCAGTACAAAGAATACGCGTGTTTTACTACGTTACAACTACTTTTCATTTCTTCCTTAAGTCACTGATTAAAACATCATTTAAAGTACTTTGAAATCAAATGAACTAATAACTTTGCTACTATTATTCCAACTTCGTGTAGAAATGCAAACGGCGAGTGAATGTAGTTCCAAGTATTCAACTTTATTGAAATAGTTCACGTTTCAACGTAAAATGATTATATCAATAACTACTTAAATGCCATTACATGAAAAAATCGCGTTTAAAATCGAATTTATCAATTATTTAAAAAAGAAGAAAAAATTAAAAAAAAAATTAAAAAGCGTAAGAAATTAAAAGCAAAAAAAAAAAAAAGAAAATAAAACAAAATAATTAAACGAAGCCTTAGAACAAAAAGTTTTATGATATATTGAAATATTCTGTATTAGAATGTTGTTAAATAACAAAATTCGTTATGAAATCATGGATATCGGACTTCGTTTACGTGTCTTCACGGATTGTATATCACTTGTAAGTAATCCCAAGAGAGTCCAGGATATTCACGATAGGTAGACATTCAGAAGCATCGAGCAGGTATGCGCTATCTACTATGGCCTCGTAGCACGTCCATGATGGATGTAAGCTCTGAGTACTCGACTGGACGTAATAGGGTTATCGAATACCCGTTAACCGTTTCCGAGTACCGTTCGTTCATAGATCATCCTAATTATTCCTTCAGGAATAGTAATATGAGACAATATTCGTCGTGTCGCACGCGACGTGATTGATCGTAATCTCTTTGATATTCTTCGATATTAACAAGATTGCACGATTTATCGATCTATCAAAAATCTTTCGTACGTGCATGATATCAACATAAATGCATTAGATATTCGTTATTCTTTCATTAATGGTGCATATTTATAATATATAAGTATTAATTATTCTTTCACGAAGACTTAACGAAAAACATTAACGATACTCATAAAAATTAGTAGTATTAAATCTCGAGATCGTTTCTAAACCTGAGAGATAGATAGATAGATAGATAGAGAGATAGATAGAGAGATAAATAGAGAGAGAGAGAGAGAGAGAGAGAGAGAGAGAGAGAGAGAGAGAGAGAGAGAGAGAGAGAGAGATTCAACGTGATAATTATATCGTACTCTTTTCTTTATTAATTTATTATAAATTAATTGTCACATAACAATAAAAGTTGTAGTTAACAGTATGAAATACAAAGAAGAAGAAGAAGAAGAAGAGAGAGAGAGAGAGAGAGAAGAAGGAAAAATTCGAAAATAGGAAACGAATAGGGGAATTTCCGATTAATTCGCATTTGTCGAAAGTCATATTATGTGCCTCGATTAATGATACTAACGTTACCGAGTATGAATAGTTGTTGATTTATGAACGTATTGCATAATGTTGCATTATGCATTTTAGAAGATAATATTTAATGGCATCGTTAACGAACGATAAATCTGACATCGATACGATCGATTATTTTAAATAATATTTAATAAAACGGAAAAGTTTTATCCAGAATTACAACAGTTAAAAACGAAACAATGTAAAAATCTTTTGTGTTATTTATGAGAGAGTATGCGCGTACGAGATAGATAGATAGAGAGAGAGAGAGAGAGAGAGAGAGAGAGAGAGAGAAAGAGAGAAAGTAAATCTATGGTAAATATCGTGCTTAATATCGCGATCGATAGAGAATGCACGCGTTACGTTATGCCCGGGCACACTTATACTAATGGCGTTCGCAGAAGCACGGAACCATTTTATCAAAGCGCTCCTTTGTTAACTTCGTCGTTAGGGAAGCACAATAGCACGTTGGTAGTTCAAATACCGTATAGAGCAGCTTTTACTTTACTTTTCCACGTGGAGGAAGTTAAGCGATTTCGTGTACTGAGAGAAAACTTTGCTATGTATACACAAATACTTATGTGTATATATATATATGTGTGTATATGTGTGTATGTGTGTTTGTGTGTGTGTGTTTGCATATGTATATATATAATACTTAACTCTACCACGGTTCATGTTAACGTTTATGTTCGTATACGTTTTTATCCGACGTTTTAATCGTAAACATTTTCATGTTTGTATTTTCGGCCCATACATAGATACATACATAAATACATACATACATACGTAGTATTCATTTATATGTAACATTAATTGTAGACGTATATATCGATGTTCGATTTTGCGATATACCTAACACATTTTCACGTATTTCAAATTTATATTTACACGTTTTTACGTTCTTGCGATATACCGACTTTTTATTTTCTTTTTCTACTTTCTTCTTTCTTTTTTTTTTTTTTTTTGTTCGTATTTATAATTATGTAAATATTTACGTGCGAGTCGACGTATAAAAGAACTATTTCAGAAACTATTTAACAACATGTTTATTTAACAACATAATCTAGAGAACTACAGATATTATTTAATAACATATGTGTAAAAAAAATATTAGACAAAATCTTCTTCCGTTTTCTTTTATTCGTATTTATAATCATGCAAATACTCCTATGCGAGTCAATATACAAAAGAACTATTTATTCAAAATAGAAAGGAAATATTTATAAATTCGTAAATGTGTTTACGTCCATGTTTATATTTATCAAATAAATTTTTGAGATACGAGTTAAAGTTGATGTCGAAATAGGAAAACGTTTAAGGATTTCATAAAATTTGAAAGAAATAGAGAAACAGAGAGAAAGAGAGAGAGAGAGAGAGAGAGAGAGAGAGAGAGAGGGAGAGAAAGAAAGTGTCTTCCTCGCGCAAACTCGGAATTGACTTTTTCGAATAACACTTCTGTTGTACTAAAATGCAGTTCCGCTGTATGATGTCAAAGAGATCTTGTTAGGAACATTATTTCTTAATTCGTAATAATACGTCTTCTTTGTTTTGTCTTCATCCATTGAGAGAATTCTGATATAGAGCAGAATAGAGTTCAATGAGAGAAGCAGGATAGTAATTTTGACGGTCCTTGTAGACGATAAAACGGAATCGAATTTTCGATGGATGGTTAGATCGAAACTAGAGTACTCTCTCTCTCTCTCTCTCTCTCTCTTTCTCTATCTCTCTATCTCTGTTTCTCTATCTATGTCTTCATTGAACGATCCTCTTTGCTTTGTGTATCTAAAATTACTGCAAACAGTCAACGAGAATCAATTTACTTTAAATAGTGGTATTAAAATAATTCAATGACATAATATAAGAATTTGGATGATTTTATTTTTGGTTTCGTTTGTTGTTTCTTCTTTCTTTTCTTTTCTTTTTTTTTTTTCTTTTTATTCTCATAAAGTAAAAATTTTAACAAATATTTAAGCAGATATATATGTATATAATTTCTTTTCTGATCCTTTTTTCTTTTCTTTTTTAATTTTAAAAGCTAAGAAAGACGAGCGTGAAATATATATAATTTTACTTATATTATTTATATTATTTATATATTATTTATATTATTATTATATAAACTTATCATATCATCATATTGTTATATATTATTATTTATATTAATATATTATTTATATTAATTAGTATATACATGTATATATATATATGTGTATATATAATTTTATTTTTACTTTTCTTTTTTATTTTTAAAAACTAAGATTCCAGCATGATATACATATATATCTATGTATACATAAAGACAAAAAGCGACATAGATAAATCGTGCGTATAGTAGTTGCAGAAGAAAACAAGGAAAGAAAATAAGAGACTAAGTCATCTATGCAACTTCGAAGATTGTAATCTCGACGATGTCAGCATGGCGTAGCCCCATAAGCATTGTTCTTGATATTGGATGTTTTGTTTTCTTCGGTAGACGAGCGTAACACTGATTTCGAACGTAAAATACTCTTTTTAGGAAAGTACACTATCCGAGTCAACATACTGACTATAGTTGGTATTTGTTTCTTCTGGTGGAAACTCTTTCGGTGGGGTACGAAGGATTGATAGTTAATGGCAACTCGTCGATTGACGAAAGTCATCAGAGTGAGTAGATCAAGAGTTCGGCCATGGATATTGAATTCCTCGCAAATGGCTTGTATGAACCAGGAACCGTTATCTGGATTGCGCCAGGAATAGAAACCTGAAAGTCATAGTTGAAAGGGATTTTCAGGTCAGTACGCATTAACTGTGCTATAGGGACAATGAAGGAGGTACAGATGCATCGAAATACAGTTTGTTTATTCTGACACCACTAGCTCCGGGCTAGGCGTTTTACGAATTCTGGAATGAGGGAGAGAAAGAGAGAGAGAGAGAGAGAGAGAGAGAGAGAGAGAGAGAGAGAGAGAGAGAGAGAGAGAGAGAGAGAGAGAGAGAGAGAACAAAAAGAAAAACATTCGAGTAACTGCTGTCTTTTGTAACTATTAAATGTTCCATTACTGGAGCTGTCTAACATTTCATTTAGCATATCATTATATCGTATGTCGTGACATACATATATTATTTTCTCTCTCTCTCTCTCTCTCTCTCTCTCTCTCTCTCTCTCTCTCTCTCTCTCTTTCTCTCTTTCTCTTTTTCGCTAAACTTTTGCATAATAGTAGTAAATTAAAAAATACTATATATATATATATATATTGTTCCTGTTATATGAGCTATCCAACATTTTATATAACATAATTATATCATAAATTAATACATATATATATTAACTTTATATATATATATTAATATATATATATATTAATTTTCCTTTATTCTTTCGAATCTCGTACCACATTTAACAATCTATTAAATATTAATAATTCTCTCTCCCGAGAGAATCGAAATATAATAGACAAACGGGTAAAAAGGAATGGAAAGTAATCGGAACGGTCTAGTTATGCAAATTTGCTCTCCTTTAGAAGGGAATGTTCGATAGTGACTCTCAATTAATAGTTCGATTTCGCTGATATTCAGGTTATGGGTCGTGTGGCTACATTGCGAGTTTCGTTCAGTTAGACGACTATCTACCTTTAGAGGTATTTCGAGCTTGTAAGCGTTAAGCGTCTCTGTTACTCACTTACTATCCCTTAAAGCAAAGCGTTAAACGTACGTACTAAGCTAACTACTATACACGTATTCGCAGTTTGATACGTTAACTATCCGCTTCATCCCCTCCTTCTTTCTCTCTCTCTCCCTCTCTCTCTCTCTCTCTCTCTCTCTCTATCTATCTATCTATCCATCTACCTCTCTCTCTAACACATTAATGATGCCTTTAGCTCGACACATGTTACTATCCATGATTTATGCACCAGCTGTGCATTCATTTCGCATTTAGTAACAGAGTTATGCTCATGCGTTTAAACGCATTTCTTGCTATAGTTTATTATATAGTAAAAGTCAACCTAAATATTCCGTAATAATCGTAATTTGAAAAATATATGTCATTTCGATTGAAACGTTTAAACGCTTAGGCTTTAAGTACAGTTCGAAGTTACATTCCTCTCGTTTCAACGTGATATTTTTTCCGTCGAAAGTTAATCTAAAGCTTCAAAAAAATATTATCTCCCGAATGTATTTTTTTACGAGCTATTGAATCACGATAACGCAAATGTACCATTCCATTTTCAAAAAGAAATAGAAAAAAAAATGGAAGGGATGATTTTGGGAAAGAACAATTTCCATATCATTTTATTTCCCCTTTTCGAAGCAAACAATTTTGTTCAAACACTATATTTCTTTATCATTCAAAAACAGTGGAAATATTTCAATCGGTCTTGTTAAATGAAACCCCTTGTATATAAAATCTCACAGATTCGTATCTTTGTTTGTTATATTATAATATATATTACATAATTAAAAATCTTTATATTTATTATATCAAATATTCCATGTAATACGATATAAATAAGATGCGGATCATTGTAATTATGTAAGTAAGAAAAAAAAAAAAACGAATTATTCGGCGTCGATCGAAGTTCTTATTAGCAGTAAAAATAAATATGTAAATTTAATGGTATATTTGAGGAAACGAATTCAAACTGGACACTCTGTATATAAAGCAATCTTTATTTCGTCCAATTTCTTCGAGAGATCTCTTTTAGCTTCTTTTTTTTTGTTTCTTTTATTTTTTTTTCTTTTCATAAAGGAACCTTCCGTGAAGAAAATGATTCTATTTCTCTCTCTCTCTCTCTCTCTCTCTTTTCTTTACTTTTTTTTCTTATCTTTATTTTTTCTTTTCCTCTTCTTTTCCTTTTTATCGTTTTCTTTTTCCTTTCCTTTTTTTTCTTTTCTTTTCTTTTTTTTTCCTTTAACGTTATCCCTTTGATTATTCTCAAAGACAATGAACTTGGCAGGCATCCTTATCGCAGTTCCGTATCACCCCGATTGTTTTGCTTATCGTTTTTCAAGCGAGCAGGCAAGTATTTTTCATTAACCCAGTTTTTTTTTTTCCTTTCATTTGTTCGATCTCCCGTTCGTTTGCGATCCATTGTCCACCATAGAACTGCCGTCACTAAGCGATAATTTGCTGATCGCTAAACTCGAAATGAAATACTTTCGTTTCGCTTCGACGGGTCAAACACGATGACATTTAACGTGTGTACGATAAATTGTGAAAAATGTTACCCTCCCGATTTAAATGCGTTTATACCAGTATTCTCTCTCTCTCTCTCTCTTTCTCTCTCTCTCTCCTCTCTTTCCCTTTCTCTCTATGTATGTGTATGAATGCGTGCGTTTGTGTGTGTGTGTGTGTGTGTGTGTGTATCTGTTTTTCTCTATTTCTCTCTGTTTCTCTGTTTCTCTCTTTTATTTCTGTACAAGACAGGACGATGTTATTTATAAAGGAGATTTGTAGACAATTCACGAAGAAAGTGAGAGAGAGAGAGAGAGAGAGAGAGAGAGAGAGAGAGAGAAAGAGAGAGAGAGAGAGAGAGGGAAAAGGATAGTGTATATTTGCATGGAAAGTAAATTCTCAACGAGGTCATTAGTTCTGCTATTCTAGCTAACGATCTAAATATATAGCGAAGAGAAGCAATTCTTTGGAAGATTATGAAAGGCGTATAAGGATTGTGGTTAGTGCGCTTAATACCTATTGTACATCGATGTTTCTGAATGGATAAAGTTCGCAATGATAAAGGAGAAAGCTCGCTGTCTATTTTTCGCCATCGACTCGGATTGTTTTGTCTCGTTTAAAAAGAAGCCTTTGTTTGATAGCTTTACGTTTCCTTCGATGCGGTTTCTGTTTCTTTCTCTCCTCTTCTTCCTCTTTCTTTTTCTTCTTTCTTTTCTTTTTATTTTTGTCTATTTCGAGGGAAAGTAGCTTAACGTATTTATCTTACGTAATAATTATAACGAGATTCAATGAATTGTTAAAGACGCAGATGGTCTATAGTCAATAGGAGAAAGAAAAAGAGAGAGAGAGAGAGAGAGAGAGAGAGAGAGAATATTCAGTGTATATATAAATACATATATAATATATATATAATATATGTATTACATATATATAATATATACAATATAAAATTATATATATGTATATATAATTTTAATAAATTAAACAAAGAAGAGCTATATATGTGCATAAATTAAAAAAAGTTAAATAGAAAATTATATGATTTAAATAAAAATTTAATGATTATGAAAGTCATTGCTTGTCTAATGTGTATTTTCTTATATTTTATTTTTTTTTATTGTTCTTAATGTACACATATATAAAAGAAAATAAGCACTTGAATGGAACTTTTCTTTTTCCTTTTCTATAAATTTTTAACTTAGGCTTTCAATTCATCATAATTACCAAGACAAATTCTACTAGCACGTTTGAAGAATGAACTTGCTCGTTATTTATTCATTCGTTTCTCAAAGCTTATATATATTTAATCAAAAATAAATTTATTTTTCTCGTTTTCTTCCTGATTTAATATAGAACAGATGAATGGTAAGAAGGAATAAGAAAGGAACGAACGTAACTTATAGATATTTTTCCTAAGCAAATAAATGTCCTTCCGCGCTTATAACGATGCCTATTGTAAAAAGGGGATGCTATTCGATGAGTCGCTTGAATCGAGCTTTAAAAGCATGAAGCTTTCGAAAGCAGTTTTTTCCTAGCCCGATTCTCACATTCACGGTACTTCGCGTTCAGCCTTCCTGCCATGCCGAGAGGCACTTTGTTCCTCGTTATCGATCATATAACGCGCGGTCGAAAGCCGCGTATACCGACGAACGCAGCTGCGAGAGATGTATAAGCGTCTGACGCTTAAAGTGCCGAGAGAAAGGGAGAAGAGAAAAGTGTACAGCGAGATGATGACGATCGAGTGAAACGTTTTACAAAAAAAAAAAAAAAAAAAAAAAAAAAAAAAAAAAAAGAAAAGAAAAAAGAGAAAAGAAGAAAAAAAAGAAAATGAAAAAAATAGAGAAAGAAAGAAAAAAGGAAAGAACTCGACGGTCGTCTGCGAGTCGTCGCTCGTTATTCGTTGCTGGCGTAACGTTTGAACAAAAAAAAAAGAGAGAGAGAGAGAGAGAGAGAGAGAGAAGGAAAACGAAGAAGAGAAGAACAAAAAGATAGAAAAAACGACCAAAAAAATACAAAAAGAGAAAAGAAAAAATATTTCCTCCGTCAGACGTTCTTTAGCAACGATTCTCAAACTTTAAACTCGGAAAAAGAAGAAAAAAAAAAAAGTAGCGATGAATTAAGTTCGTCGTAAAATATTAAAATGCATGGAAAAAAAATATGTATACGTATCGTACGTACGTTTTGAATATTTTCTAGAGAGAGGGAGAGAGGGATTAACATAGAAGTTAAAAATATATATATTCTCTTTTTAACAGATATTAGATAAACGTGTGTAAATTATTTATATACGATATTTGTTTTTTTAGTGTCTATTTAATATCTATATATATCGTGTCACTCGAGATAATAAGTTCGAGTTGCATTTTAATTAAGCGTTTGGAATGTTGTTCTTCGTCGAACACTACGGAAATATTGATGCTCGAAATCAGTCGCGTTTGTAGAATAATAGGATTGCCAATTTGGCTGCTATGTCTGATTGATACTCTCATTGTTACCAGTTGCATTCGTGAACACTTGTCTCTCTCTCTCTCTCTCTCTAACTTATTCTCCTTCTATCTCTCTCCAGTTCACCCTCTATCTATCTCTATTTTTCTCTTTCCTCTCCCTCTCTATATTTATTCTCTTTCTAGCTTACCTTCTCTCTCTCTCTCTATTTCTATCTTTATCTCTATCTCTATCTCTCTTTCTATTTCTCTGGCTCACTCTATATCAATACTTTTTTTCTAGCTTACCTTCTCACTCTCTTTCTCTCTCTCTCTCTCTCTCTCTCTCTCTCTCTCTCTCTC